>NW_028145468.1:2040000-2062500 GCF_977016875.1 Pavona decussata
CGTGTTGGTCGTACTTCTCTGAAGAATGTGACTTTTTGAAAGCTGTGTTCAGCCGGTTAAAATACCCACAACATCTTGTTAACACCACCGAAAGGTGTTTCGTAGCCTCTAAGGCTGAAGGCCCTCAACCAATACCTTCCCCAAGAGACAGTCCAACTGTCCGAATAGTCCTGCCTTTCAATGATCAGGCTTCGGCAGACCTGGTACACAAACAGCTCAAAGATCTAAGCCAGAAGATTGACACAGTCATCCAACCGACTTTTGTTGGTAACAAAATCCAGCAAGAGCTAAAAATACAAGAGAGAAAATCACCTATTGTAAATCAGAATTGTGTTGTTTTGAAATTTCAATGTGACTTGTGCGATGCAAGTTATTTTGGGTTTACGCTTAGGCATTACACCAGCGCGTGGTCGAGCATAAATACCAATCTTCTTCTATTGGCAAGCATCTTCTTAACGAACACCGTAATGTCCCTAAAGACCTTGAAAGATATTTTCTGCACGAATAAGTTCGATTGCTTAGTTTTACGAAATGTTGCTAATTAGAGAGTTAACACCATTTCTCAACGTCCAATCGGACTCTATTCAAGCTAAACTATTTGCGTGACATTAAATATTCCGACATAATGTTAACTTTTTGGTGAACAATTTCTGACATTGACTTTATTTATTTCTATCACTACGAACTTGATAATGGCGTCATGACGACTCCGAAACGTTGTTTAGTCTTTTTTCGTTTATTTTCACTTGCCTATGGATATTTTAGCGCCACGCCTTTTTTCGTACTCTACTGATTATGAAAGCTGAATAAGACCACGCAACAATTGTAGGACACAAGTAGATTGCTTCAAGAGTTTGTTGATTGAAGTTTTGGATTCAATGTTTCACTTTCATTTTTTCCTTGCAACTGCCTCGACCAGTTGTATCGTTTTCTTTCCTATAGTTTTGTTAGTTAAATAAAATTGTTGTTGTCATCCAATTTTCAGATAAAACACTGTGACGATCTTGGTATTTCCGCCGACAAAAGCTCCACTCTTTTCCTCTTCATTGGTATTTTTGCCACGTTCGGTCGTCTTGGAGGAGGATTGCTATGTAACATCAAGTGTTTTAAGGCAAGACTACTGTATCAAGTTGCGACCTTTATCATGGGTGCCTCCACTATGATAATGACCCAAGTAAATTCGTACGGTCCAATGGTGGCTTATGCCATCGTGTTTAGCGCGGCGGATGGAATGTCGGTTACAACCTATATTATAGAATTATTGGATTCTTTAGAGGAATCGAAAAAAGCTTCCGTGTTTGGATTTTCAATGATGTTTGCCGGCGTTGGTGCCTTGAGCGGTCCACCGCTATCGGGTAGGTGAATTGTCTTATGTGGTTATAGTATTTAGGACCGGGCTGTTTACATGGAGGGAGGAAGACCCTAGCACCTTGAAGATCCTAGAAGGCGGATCACCCTAACGCCATATGTTTTCTGCATTCGGTTTACGTGCAAAAGGGGACCACAGGACGCAAAACTAAATTGCTCTTAATGCGTTTCGTTGCTGGATCTCTTGTAGTAGAAAAGCGCAAGCCAGAGGTCATTTAACATTTACAGTCGAACCAGGTCAAGCGTACCCCCCTAGAATCTATTAATGGCTTGATTATTTGAAAATTGAACCCATTAGTCGTTTCAAAGAATGCATGGATGGTTAAATTAAAATTCGTAGAACATAGATCCGCGCTAACAGTAAAAGCAATAGCCTGTAAAATTCAAACTACGGTACAGTTGAAACAGCTCGTTCGTTCAAACTGTTCCTGCATGTTGTTGACACATTCTTATAATTCGTTGTGCAAATTTGGTCATGGCAAGAGCACGAAGTCAAGCGCTTGCAAATGAGTCGGGTTGAAAAATTCCAAATTATCTTTCATTTATAGCACCTTGTAATATGAAAACGTTTGGTATATATTATTATTTCACCAGACTGTCCATTATACCGCGACGAATAGCGCAACACATGTGCTGCCATTGTCAAAGGTCAACTGAAATGAACATCTTTCACTGTGAGTTAGTTTCGCTAAATTAATTTGCATATACCTTAAAGTGTATATGACACAAAATCTTTTATTAGCTTATTAGGAAGAGCTTTCAAAATGATGAAGAATGGCATTTATTTTATTGCAATAGCATTCTTGGTTGCCGAGTTATTCAAGATTTAGGTTTATGCAAATTAGACAACTTGTGACGTCACAAGACTGACACAAAATGAAGGGAAATCACAAAATTTGGAATATCTACGCAAATACTACATCTACAGGGTTGAAATTTTGCAGGGTTGATGTGCTGACCAAACTACACAATGTGATGGTGGCTATGATGTCACCATAGCAACGTACTCGTTACCAGACCTCTACCTTCCCAAAATGACAAATGCCTTATTTATTGCTCCACAGTCAAACAGAATTTCTTATACTTGTGCTGCGTTATGTCCATATTCCATCACACCCACTGAATAAACATCAAGAGCAAAAAGCGCTTCTTGGGAAAGGAAACTCTGATTTTATCCTTTGGATGGTGAGGGCCTGGAGCCCATTGTGTTGCCATGGAAATGTCATAGTGGATCATATCATGAAACTTTGTGATGAGTATAACAACTCTACAAAGTTTCAGTTCCATACAGAAAAAGGCTTAAGAGATATTCCATTTTTTGTGATTTCCCTTCATTTTGTGTCAGTCTTGTGACGTCACAAGTTGTCTAATTTGCATAAGCCTAAATCTTGAATAACTCGGCAACCAAGAATGCTATCGCAATAAAATAAATGCCATTCTTCATGATTTTGAAAGCTCTTCCTAATAAGCTAATAAAAGATTTTGTGTCATATACACTTTAAGGCCCGGTTTATACGTCGAACTTTACATGAGCCGAACCTAATACCTATTAAGGTCGACCCAAATAATTAAGTTCGGCAGTTGATTCAGACGTCGAACCTAACTAAGTCGAACTTAATTAAAGCTAAAGTAAGAAAATAGATTTTCGTGGTCAGCAGCTGTTGTTTTTACTCAACAAGATTCAAAATGACGGGAAAGATGAATTCTGACATGGAAGAGCTTGTTTGGAAAAATAATGAAGACAGGCCAAACATGGCTCCTATCGGTCGGGATAGGAAGAATATGACCTTCAAAGCTAATTTGCTCTTACGAGTACGTCTTTAAAAGATCTCCCTTTTCTGTACGAAGGGTCTTTGAAGATCCCTCTTAGCAGAGGCTGATTTTCTATCAAGTGCCATTTACTCATCTGAATTGTTTCGGTTAGGCACAAAAGGGCGATATTCCGTAGCAAACGGCAAAATGTTTTTTGCGCGTTATTTGTTTGTTTTGTAGTGTCGACATTCTTTCGCGGAAATTGACTTCTGAAAGAGTTTTATATATAAGGTTATCGAGGCAACCTCTGTGGCGTAATCTCTGTTTGAATAGAGTAATGTTTTCTTCAAATGTTGTTTTTGAAGATTTTGTTCTGAGAAGTCTTGAGGCTTCGCCTTTGATATAGCCTGTATTGGAAAGTTTCTGTCGGTTTGAAGTGCGTGTGCATATCAAGAATAGATTTTTTTTTAATCTTTCGCATCTCAGACAAGTATATTTAGTTTTTTTCGAAACAAGAAGAACAAGCACATTCCTCTTTTCCCGCATCTTGTTCAAAATTAAGTCCTTTGCGCACGCCAAGTCGATGGAACGCGCAGACCTCTGGGATAGATATAATTTAATAAATATATAATTTATACATAACGTATGCATTTGGTTTGGCACATGTAAAGTTCGACGTCTGAATCAAAGTCGAACTTTTGCCGTTCTATTCGACTGGCGCAGTCGAATAGAACGGCGGGTCGACCCAAATACAAATTTGTCGATCCTAACTGATTCATACGTCGATCTTTACATGCGCCGAACCAAATGATTAGGTTCGGCTCATGTAAAGTTCGACGTATGAACCGGGCCTAAGAAGAGAACCGTTTATTATGATAAAACGCTTCCAGTCCTTTTTAATTTTTGTTTTTGAATAACTAACGGAAAAAACGCAAGTGTACAAACGTAAAATGTCCATTTAGTGATCATTAGTGAGTTTAAACTAACGCAACAGGACCCTCTTACACCGTGCCCGGTTTAAAATAGCGAATTTTCTTTCTGACAGTACGCGTTGACTGCTGTAAATCACGAGAAATCTGCTTTTTGGAAATCCACTGTTATATAAATCAAGAATTGCCGCTCTGAATATATTGAGAGGGGTTTTTCCCGCAGGCTTTCTGGTTTTCTGGTTTCATGCATTGTTCGTATACTCCAATCAGAAATCTAATTTTGATTTGAATACTTGAAACGACTAACGGGTTCAATTTTCAAATAACAGATTCATTAATAGAATCTAGGGGGGTACGCTTGACCTGGTTCGACTGTAAATAAACCAGACTGTTTGCAGGGCTGATACCACGGCAAAGGGCAATTTATTTGGGCCAATATTTCAACTAGTATCACCAGTCTTCTTCAGGGCCAGAGTCAGTGGTTTAGACGATGCCTCTTCATATTACTAATACTAAAGAAAATACATTATTTGAAATGATTTTTCAAAATTTTGCTGAAATATAATCGAATTTACACCATCGAGGAAAAAAAGAGGTGTTCAATCAGCACTTAAACGATATTTGAAGTTGACTAGTCTTAACTGAACTGTTATTTTGATCCCAGGTTTAATGGCCGATAGAGCCGGCGACTACATTGGCGCTTTCCTCATGGCTGGTGGAGTCGGAATAGTCGCTTCTCTAGTTCCATTTGCTCTTCTTTGTTTAAAACGAGAATCAACCAATAAATATGAGATTGAGGAGACAGAGGACAAAGAACGCAATGAGGATACTGATGGAAAAGACCAAGACGAACAAGAACTTGTGAGCAACTCGTTGAAGGTTGACAAACCCCCCCAAAAACCCACAACTTTATTTTTAACCGCAATGGAGTCTTCCATTTAGTCGTTTTAGGACAAGTTTTCATGTCGCATTTTCAGGCGCGTCGATTCAGCCCCAGAAAAAGTAAGCTAACTGGCAAAACTCGCAGTATATCAACCTCGGAGATCCAGGAGCTTGGTGTCAGACATTCGAATTAAAATCACCACTGATAACCCACTTCAAATAGAATAACGGGGTCAGGTTTGAAACCGGGTTTAGAAAACTGGGGAATTTTGTACTTGAATAGCGTCAGGATTTGGATAACCTGGTAACACACTCCAGGCAAAAATTGCGTGGAATCCCCCAGGGGCTCAAGAGTGATCAGTATCACTATGACCGTTTTGCATGTTCAGAGCATTGCTTCTTGCTTTTTAAGACAAGGGTTCGAATTCTATTAAGCCAAAAATTTCGGTTGGAAATTTTGGAAACATTCCATTTCACACATTCGTTCCAAGCTTCCAATCTTATTGGTGGTAAAAAACATTATGCGATGCTGCAATGATGGCGCGAAGAGACAACGAACTGGAAATGCCAATTTTGTGCAATGGAATGTTAATTTCCGTTCCAATCTGTTTGCATTTCAACCAGTAAAACCGAAAATTTTCCCTAAATGGAAAAAGCTCAGGGCCTTATTCCACCCCATAATCAAAGAAGGCAAACAAAGAAATGTAAATTCTTATATTTACGTACAATATATTTTACATATATATATGTATTTATATTTTTTTCAACGCAATTTTTTTTTCTCAAATATATTTCTGTAAATACATTGCATGAAAAAATGAAATAATAAATAACAATGAATTTTCCTCTTATTTACATGATTATTTACATCCCAAAAAAATCGATTTGCTTGGATTAACGAGGCAGTGTCAGGGGCATTTTTACCTTTTGCGTTTGGTGAAAATGGTAAAGAATACCTTCACTGATCGATAAAGAGACACCAACTAAATTCCTGAAAAGCCAGAACAACTCACGATTTGTTCTAGCACTATTTGGGAACGAAAATGCGTAAACTTGAAAAAAGTTCGCCTAACTTTTTTCAAGTTGTAATCGATTGCAAACCAGTCCATGACCAGCGACACTCAGTGATAGTTTTGGTACACTGACTACAGTGGTAATATATATATAAAAAAAAAATAGGAAAATTATTTTTTGTTAACAGAAAAACGTTTTTGTGATTCTGAAATAAGACCAAATCCCTATGACACTTTTTTCTCTTTTCTCAAAGAAAAGAAATGGCGGCCTGCGAACAGAGCCTGTCTTGTTTCCTCTGACTCGGGGAGAGGGAGCCTCTGCTATCAGGGTGAAAAAGCGACGGAAAAGATTAAAATGTATACTCCACAGGAGTTTAGTGTGTGCTAAATTTACAGTAGAAAGTCTTCTAATATATTGGAAAAGTGACAGCCAAATTTGTTTGACTATAGAGTGATTTCACAAATGATTACTGGCTTACTGAGATTCCTTCGTATTAGACTTCAATTATGAAACGATGTGTTCGGCTTGAAACGTAACGGAAATTGCCAGCTCACGAAGTTGCTGAAATGAAAAACTTCCAATACAATTGCGCCAAGCTCGCTGAGAAATATTTGGGAAGTAAACAGCCAAAACAAACGATAAAACGAATCAAGATACGATTTCACCCAAATAATGTTCTGGGGTTTTTTTGGAGTGAAGGGGGGGGGGGGGGGGGGGGAGGGCTTTGACTGAAATAAGACTCAGTGGAACCTTGATCTATCGAGCCGCTATACAGCGAAGTCTTCTGTATATATAATGAACAATATTCTCCAGCCCGGCCTTTTAAAATGTACGGAACAAAACCTCGATATAACAAACCCTCGGTACAACAAAACAACTTCCATAGTCCTTTGGCACTTCGCTAAATAGAGGTTCCACTGTACTATTTCACACATAATGTGCTGTTCTTTTTTTTCTTCTTTCTTTCTTTTTTTAAGTTTTGTTTTTTGTCTGAAATAAGATATGTAATTTAGTAACTATTTTACACCAATAATGTCTGTTTTTTTTTTATGAGAATAAGATACTCAACAGATTATGACAATATTAAATCATTCTATTAACAGCCCATAGCCAATTTGACTGGTTTGAAAATCTTCCGATGCAAAATTTTACGACTTGCATATTTACACGAGAAATTAATTGATTTAAGTTAATAATAAATTATCAAAAAATTAAAAGGAAATAATAAATAATCAAAATGAAGTCCTTTTTTTCAATATTTTAAAGAGGAATGTTTTTTTTTTGACAGTTCAGGTTGAGGTCCAGTCTCTCACGGTTCATTTGGCTCCTCGCGTCAAACGCGGCCCACTGTTAATTAAAAAAAAGGAGAAAAAAACAATGTTACAATGGTTTGAACAGAAATTCAGTGTAAGATTGCTGGTTATTTTACCCTTAAGTAGCCGTGAGTCAATAAAGTCATTAACGCAGTAGTTTCAGTTGAATAATGATAGCTGAGCCCTTTTGTGATTCCAAACAGACGAGATCACCAACGTTTTGAGGACTTGTTTTGGCCACTACGATGGTCTCGCAAAAAACTCGTAGCAAAACAAAGACGGCTATCTCGTTTTCCCGCCTAAATGACGCTGGTTCACGCGCAGGCGCTCTTTCTCTGTTTGACAATAGTGTCATAGTCGTTGTCGCACTAGAATCTAAAGGTCTCTCTTAAAAGCATTATGGGACGACGACACTGGTTACAGTGTCCTAGCGTATATCAGCACGAGCTTGTAGCATGCTGGTATTGATTTCGTCTTGGGATACCTCTGAAAGAGTGTTTAAATGCAAAGCCTACTGACTAGGATCCATCCTTTCATAGATCCGCCCCCTCAGTTGCTGTCTTTGCAGCGTTTACGATGATTAAATTAGCCTCCATTGAAACACTGTCACTGAAAGAAGGAATTTACCGATGGAACTACACGAAAGAGAATTCAAGGAGAGAATTTCAAATGTCCTGGCAAAATGCCATAAGTATAATTTCTGTCAGATGAGTGCGTTACGGCAAGTGAATAAAACACCCCTTACCGTAAATGGCCGACAAGGCGCATCTTCTTCAACATTATAAAACATGTCATCTATCCTTTGTCGTCATATAATGTTAAGTAACCTATGTCACTGCATGATATCATAAAGGAAAAATACAGAGAGATGGTAGATGGTCGATTCTTTACATCTCCCTGTATTTTTCCTTTATAATGTTAATTCTCTGGTTTTCTCCTTTCAGTTCATGGTTCTCCTGCTTTATTGATTCAATATCATGGACTTTGATTCTTTTTTAGTCTGCTCGGAATTGCTGTAATACTCCTGCATCTCTCGTTTCTGGACACTTCTATTTGTAGAAGCTGCTCAGAAATGTTCACCACTGCTGAAACTGATCCCTTAAATTTCAAACCATTTTGAAAAAGCAGTCGATCATTACTGGAGAGTGGCTCTTTGATGCACACGTCCTCTGTTATCTCATCTTCAATGTCTTTCGGCGTCCCGAGAGTTTCCGTTGCTGCTGACTTCTTAGCTTTTGTTTTCTTTAGTTTGCGTTTAATTTTTCTTTTCTCCTTTGCAATTTTCTTTGCTCACTTTCCAACTTTTTCTCTCCACGGTCTTCTTTTCCAAGCATCTCATGTCCTCCCTGAGACTGTGAGTTCTCTTCTTTATCTCCTCGCACTCCTGCCTGATCGTAGTTCCTTTGTCTTGACTGACTTTAACTTCTTCCTTCACTTTCTTAATTCTTTCCACGGCTTTCCTGTTTTCCACTTCAAATAGTGCTTGAAGCAGTCTTGCTATGTCGTTGAGCTCAGCCATTTTGCTAGTTTTCTCTAGGCTGACCATTGACGTGGAGTTACACTGATCAAACTCTTCATCGCTGACTATGTCCTCGTCATTGTTGGGTTGTTAAGTATCTTTGGACAAACTTGTCATGATGGCATGTTGCTTCACAATGTTGGTGTTTGCATGTATGTCATTGTCCTCATCTTTATTTTGATGGACTGTTCGTCCTCCCTAAACGATAAAACGAGGTGATAACCAAATTGAAATGACAATGGGAATTTCAGTGGAATCCACGGAGTGGCTCTTCTCTCCACTGTTTCCAGGTCGAATTGGAATTTGAAAATGTTGGTTTTTGTGGAGGGAGGAAAACCGGAGTACCCGGAGAAAAACCCTCTGAGTAGGGACGAGAACCAACAGCAAACTCAACCCACATCACAATCCGAGTGCTACATTGCAAGCATGTCAGAAGATTGGTTGAGAAACAAACACAAAACTTGAATGAAAGTGAGAAGTGATCATCGCAGTGAATTTTCCAATTTATGCAATTGGAAATTGGAAGCCTGAAAAAAATTCAGGCTTCAACGGGATTCGAACCCGTGACCTCCGCGTTACCGGTGCGATGCTCTACCAACTGAGCTATGAAGCCACACATTGGGAGCAAGGTCAATTGTAGGTTCCCATTTTCCCGTGAGAGGAGTGAACGATGTAAAGTATATGAAATAATTCATATATGAACTGCGGATATAGATGAAAGTGAGAAGTGATCATCGCAGTGAATTTTCCAATTTATGCAATTGGAAATTGGAAGCCTGAAAAAAATTCAGGCTTCAACGGGATTCGAACCCGTGACCTCCGCGTTACCGGTGCGATGCTCTACCAACTGAGCTATGAAGCCACACATTGGGAGCAAGGTCAATTGTAGGTTCCCATTTTCCCGTGAGAGGAGTGAACGATGTAAAGTATATGAAATAATTCATATATGAACTGCGGATATAGATGAAAGTGAGAAGTGATCATCGCAGTGAATTTTCCAATTTATGCAATTGGAAATTGGAAGCCTGAAAAAAATTCAGGCTTCAACGGGATTCGAACCCGTGACCTCCGCGTTACCGGTGCGATGCTCTACCAACTGAGCTATGAAGCCACACATTGGGAGCAAGGTCAATTGTAGGTTCCCATTTTCCCGTGAGAGGAGTGAACGATGTAAAGTATATGAAATAATTCATATATGAACTGCGGATATAGATGAAAGTGAGAAGTGATCATCGCAGTGAATTTTCCAATTTATGCAATTGGAAATTGGAAGCCTGAAAAAAATTCAGGCTCAACGGGATTCGAACCCGTGACCTCCGCGTTACCGGTGCGATGCCTCTACCAACTGAGCTATGAAGCCACACATTGGGAGCAAGGTCAATTGTAGGTTCCCATTTTCCCGTGAGAGGAGTGAACGATGTAAAGTATATGAAATAATTCATATATTTCCTCTCACGGGAAAATGGGAACCTACAATTGACCTTGCTCCCAATGTGTGGCTTCATAGCTCAGTTGGTAGAGCATCGCACCGGTAACGCGGAGGTCACGGGTTCGAATCCCGTTGAAGCCTGAATTTTTTTCAGGCTTCCAATTTCCAATTGCATAAATTGGAAAATTCACTGCGATGATCACTTCTCACTTTCATCTATATCCGCAGTTCATATATGAATTATTTCATATACTTTACATCGTTCACTCCTCTCACGGGAAAATGGGAACCTACAATTGACCTTGCTCCCAATGTGTGGCTTCATAGCTCAGTTGGTAGAGCATCGCACCGGTAACGCGGAGGTCACGGGTTCGAATCCCGTTGAAGCCTGAATTTTTTTCAGGCTTCCAATTTCCAATTGCATAAATTGGAAAATTCACTGCGATGATCACTTCTCACTTTCATCTATATCCGCAGTTCATATATGAATTATTTCATATACTTTACATCAAACTTGAATGAGTTAACAATCACAACTTTCTGAGTTATCCCTATTACAAGCTTCAAACACTTTTTTCTAAAATGCAATTACAGCAGTACGCAGTTCTGAAAACGTTACCTTACCAGAACGTACAGACTTATTACAGCCGCTTGTCGGTTGTCTTTTTTCGGGCTATTTAAGTCTGTACCGAACCAAAAGAGAGTTGGCTTCAATTTATCCCCTTTTTATGTCATGCCAGACAAGTATATCACAACACAGTAATTACATAAAATGAGTTGAAAACACTGTAGAAAGACAAGGACATGTCTAAAGAGTGCACCAGACAAAGAACTTTTAAGTTTACTATTAAAATAAGTTTACTATTAAAATTTACGAAATTCTCACGAAGCGCGCGACTAACGCCCAAAGCGTCACGCAAATCGCAAGGCGCACACGTATTAAGTGAAACTAAATGCGTTTGGTCATTTGTTTTACTTACTTGTTTTTCTCATTCAACAAGCTTTGATTATTTGAAAGCTGCTGCCTAGAACTTGAGGTCGAATGGCACTGGAATTTAAGTCGTCATCGACATCACTGGTGCTCATGGTGGCTTCCACTAACATAAACTAAATTTGGATCCTCGCAGGCAAAGTACAACTCTGGCCACCAAAGTTGGACTTTGCCTGCAAGAATCCAAATTTTATTATTATGTATTTTCTGTTTGCACTCTGTTTTGGTCGGAATTCTTGATGGTGGCTTGTCTCCAAGCTTGTCCACGGAGTTACTCGACAGATATTTCTTTGTCGTCATAGCGCCTTCTGACGATAATTTTCCGTCGCTGTTGCTTCTTAGCCGGGTTGTTTTGATTGGTATTTTGGATTTTGTCTGCCCTGGAGCTCGAGGCAGGCCATTTCTGTTGAAACTTCCAATCTCTCTGCTCGCAAGCTGCGAAGCCATCGGATCCACAAGCGAAACACGGACCACTTCGAACAAAAAAACTGTAGATGTTATTGTTTTCTCGTTTGCTGTACTCTTGATATGTTGTTTTTAATACTTTTTCTTTGAAAATGACTTCGTAAATCTTGAAAAGTTTCCCGCTCCGAAAATAGGTACTGGCCGCACCGAAATCTCAAGCGAAGTGATTGTTTGCTGCGTATGACCATGGAAACCTTGCTCCACAGTTTCGTCACAAACAGCCATCTCAAGACGTTTCTTGTTCAAACGCTCGCGCAAAATAAACGTGCGATTATTTTGCCTAAAGTACATTTCATTTTGAAATTAATTCTTAGCTCTCTAAAGTAAACGACTTTGTCAAAAAGTACAATACTTAAAAAATAATCGAGCTTATAAAAGAAATCCACATGATATATACATTTTGGTTTGCGAACGTGAAGAACATATTTAAAGAAAAAAAAGTTTAAGTTTTACAGATTAAACTGTGCAGATTAAGAATTTGTGAAATCAATAATTTTTTGTCTTTGTTGTTCATTACGATCATGAGCCAATTCACAGCATTCTATACGGTATATAGTTTAGAAATATACAATACCAGAATTAACAACGGTCTAGAAATTTCTACAGCGCTGCTTCAAACGTAAATACATATCTTATCAAATTAACATATATGATGTTTTAGAAGGGGTAGATCGCGCTATTCAAGAAGATTTCTAGTATGCCTGGTTACCCTTTGTATCCTTCCCTCCCCAAAATAAAAGAAAGATCATTGCGCCTCAGAGTTCCAAGCAGCCAATTTCCTAGGGTCAATACCCAGCGTTTTAAAAATAGCTTTATCAATAGACTTTTTTTAAAAATATGAAGTGGCGATTTGATGAACTTCTAGCTTTTGATTATTTTTACTTTAAGTGTTTCTCAGTTTTAACATGTATTTTTGCTTGAAACATAATAAAGACCTTTGATTGCTTGATTGAACACTGACTAAGTTCACTAGTCGCGTACAAAAATATGAAGATAATGAAGTGAATCATCAGAGGTGGTACAAATCCTAACTCAGTTCAGCTTTTATTCCTTGGAAAAGAAAAAAAGAAACAAAGGCCTTCAGTCGATCAGTGCTTGAGTATAATTCTGAGCAGTCAAAAACAACAATTAAAAAAGAAAAAAAGTTTAGTTTCGGTCTGCCTAACAACGAGATCGCTCATGGGAAACACCAAACATAAATTGCCTGAAAATGGTGCCTCTTCCTTGATTTGATTGTCTCTTTTTTCTCTGGTTTTTGTGAGCCCGGCGTGTAATCTTGAAAGGAAACAGAATGCAGGAACATCGTTGCCTCCAAACGTAGGTTTACTTACCCTGCTAGAGTCATTCTCTGTGCCATTTCCGCGTTTTCTTCTGGAATTTTTGTCAGTTCTTTTCAACGAAGGAACCAAAGTAGTCAGCATGGCCCAAAGTCGACAAAGCCGTTTAGCGACAAATTTAACGTGAGATGTCCTTTTGTTGGCTCAGCATAAAATCCCCACACTTGTTCAGCTTTTGTTTATAAACTGATAGCTAAATGGGATCCATCATTTCTAGAAAAAATAAAGCTGCAATGTTTATACCGACAAACGAGAGGAGGTCTAAAACTCTAATGATTTATTTTCCCACTGATCAACTCTTTACTGTGAGACGCGACATATGTACTGAATATTCAATGACAATGTTCTATCTCTGATCAAACCATTCAACAGCACTAGATATTCTGAGGCAGTCAGTTGGTGTTTGCAAGATGTGATGAACGCGAGTTAAGCCAGCCGCACACTTGAGGAAAGAGCTGATGTGTGCGGTTTATGTGTGCGGTTGCGTTTTCGTGAGTTTTTCGCCTCGCGAGGCCGTGAGGAAAATATCTGTCATGTTTGATATTTGAGATTTCGCCTTGCGAGGCGAAATTCTCACCAAAGCTCAACCGCACACTTGAGGAAACAGGCTGAGCTGATTGCCTTGCTTGGCCTCGCGAGGCAGCTTGCTCAGCTCTTTCCTCAAGTGTGCGGCAGGCTTTAGTTGCGTGAGTGTCAGTCGCAGAGAAGAAGAGAAGCAGAGAAGACTGAATTGCGTGATCGACATTGAAAATTTAGTGGCCTTTGGACACCGACTTGCACGTTGTTGAACAGAATTGAACCCCTAGGTTTATTCCGTTCAACCTGTTCAACAACGTGTACATGTAGCAACATGTTAAAACGTGTGATCGACTTTGAAAGTGTAGCCTTTGCCGGGACTTATACGCCATGAAAAATATTTCACAACCAGGGGTGTAGCGTGGGATTTTGAAGATGTACGCACGGGAATAAATTATGCGAAAGGCGCTTACAACTAGGGGGGTCTGGGGGCATGCTCCCCCAGAAAATTTTGAAATTTAGGGTCTCAGAAATGCCATCTCCAAGTTTTTCTTCGGGGCATTTTCAATAAGTAATGCGGCAAAAATGCAGTAGAAAGTTGTTTATTTTTACCATTTCCCTGGTGATTTCTGTAAGCTACAGTGTCCCGAAAAGAGAAAAATACAAAAACAACGAAGACAGGTCACAAGCAAAGGGCGAAGCGTCGACCCTTACGACGGGCAAACTCCGTTACCAACCTGTCAATACCCACGTTCTTATGTTTATGTATATGAAGGATTGTTAGGGAGCTTAATCTTTCATCCGTCATCGTACTTCGCGGAGGAGATTTTAGTCTCTTCATGCTGCTGAAGCTACGTGCGCAGGGGCGCATGCAGACACAGAATAAGTTAACAATGTTACGAGAGCAGCATATACACCGCGATAAAATTGGGAGAAGAGTCTCAAACAAAGTCTGCGGCGTCGCATTCGGATCCATGCCACTCCATTTGTGCTTCCATCTTGTAAGGCGTTTTTCCGCCTATTTTTGCTTACCACTCAAATGCATTCTGCCATTATTATTGGCCAGCACTGAATTATTAATGCTTGGATAATGGGAATTCTAATAAAAAACGCCAGTATAATGTGCAAATATGAAATTATTACCCAGCAAATTGAATGAGAATTTTTTTTTATCTCAGATCTCAGCTGTACGCACGGGCGTACGTGCGTATATGGACGCTACGCCCCTGACAACGCTTTCATTTTGAGTTAGAAACGGAGTTTTATTTGGTACTTGGGGCTTATTTTTAGTCACTAAGCGTGAAACTGATAAATCGGAGTCTTGTTGGACAAATATTATTCAGTTCTTTCGTTATAATATGGTCTATTATGGGCAGCCGTCACCGCCAAAAATACAAGAGTGTCAAATGGCATATAGCAGGCCCATAGTAGGGGGAGGGGTAGGGGGGCTCGCCCCCACCCCCCCCAGAATTTTTGGAATTTTAAACTCTAAATATATAATGGTAATTGAACTGAGTGAAGTACAATTTGGTCTGAAATCATACGCGTGATTTCAAATTCGAACGAGCGCGCAGCGCGAGTTTGATTTGAAATCACAAGTATGATTTCAGACCAAAATTGCACGACACAAAGTTCAATTACCACTTTATTACACCTATTTTGAGATCACAGAGTATCATTCTCAATATTCAATATTCTATTTTTGTTACTTCGTTTCCATTTTGATGGGCTGAAGAAAGGATGCGATTTAGAGCAAAAAATGGTGCAAAATGGGAATAAATCGCACTGTTGAGAGCCAATCAGATTGCAAGGATCACCAGTGATTTCAGAACGGGTTTAATAAATAATGCATGGTAATTGAACTGAGTGGAGTGCAATTTGGTCTGAAATCATACGCGTAATTTCAAAATCGAACGAGCGCGCAGCGCGACTTTGATTTGAAATCACAAGTATGATTTCAGACCAAAATTGCACAACACGAAGTTCAATTACCGCTTTATTACACCTATTTTGAAATCACAGAGTTTTATTGTCAATATTAATATTCTATTTTTGTTACTTCATTTCCATTTTGTTGGGCTAAAGAAAGGATGCGATTTAGAGCAAAAAATGGTGCAATTTGGGAATAAATTGCGCTGTCGAGAGCCAATCAGATTGCAAGGATCACCAGTGATTTCAAAATAAATAGGTGTAGTAAATACATTAATTAAAACAAATTGATCTTTAAAAGGAGTTTTGAATTCTGACGCTGCAAATGTTTTTTTCACAACCTTTAACAATCTGTTTATTACCTCTCAGCTTCCTCTGCTATCAGTTTATACAACAGCAACAGCAACATAAGGCACTCCTACCTCGCAAAACATAAGTAAGAACCAAATGGATCGAAATCAACCGTGCAATCTCAAGCGAATAAAAGCTGCTGAAATAAAACTACTTCTTTACTGAGACGTCCGCTCATAGATAGCAATATAAATGTCCTTGAGTTTAATACAAGTTCGAGCATTGTCGAAAGCCGCACAAATATGTCCTCTCAAGAGCCACAGGAAAAGAAATTCTCCTGCAGGTGGATTCTTATTGCCTGGTTCCAAGTTTAAAAAGAGAAAGAAAAACTGGTGCAATTAGGAAATTTCACGTAGTAGTTCGCCTACAATGAGGGCAAAGAAATGTACCAAAAACAAGAGAATTAATACACAATGCTCGCCGTGACGCTCAAATTACAACATTCACGCAAAGGTCTCTCATAGAGCTTGGGGTACATGTGAGGGAACTTGTCATAACAAGGTTTGTGAGGGGATGAGAGGGGGCGGTCACCAAGTTCCTCACTGTTTCTGAATATAGAGGTTCCTCGATCAAATGTTTGACGCAGTTTCCCCTCCCTTAATGTTTGCGTCCTATGAACATCCAGTCTACTCAGCGTACGTTTGAAATACGCACAGTTATTAGCTCGTGAGTGATATTGAGTAAGGAGTTTATGTCTCGCTGTGTAGTTTGTAGATGTTGTTGTGACGGCGATCCGTCGCACAAAAAGGACAGTGCATGGGCTTGGATGGTTTGCTTCGCTGCTTCGACAAATTTGGCTTTCACCATGGGATTGGTCTACAGCTTTGGGGTGCTTTTACCCGTATTCATGGATTATTTCAACGAAAGCAGAGAACGTACAGGTATGAGAGCTTGCAAGGTTTTACCTACTCATCCTTTTAAAATCTGTTTCACAAGTAGCTAATCGATGTTTGTACGGTGATTACAAGGGGCTGTTTACATGGAGGGAGGAAGATCCTAGCACCAGGAAGATCCAAAAAGGCGGCAAAACTTTTCGTTTACTTTGCATGCAGAAATTCCGGCCGAAATGGTTACCAAGTGGAGAAGGAAAAGAAGAATAACTGTCGGTCTTGCGCAGCTGAACGCCCGGCTGCCGCCATGTTTGTTCTGTTTTTCCCTAGTACTAGGATCTTCCGAGCGAACGTGGTTTACATGGTGCTAGGATCTTCCTATCTCTCAGCTAGGAAGATCCTACCTCTAGGAAGATCCTAGCACTAGGGCCAAGTACGACTTTTTGCATGTAAACTGAATAGAGAAAACATATGGCGCTAGGATGATCCCCCCTCTAGGATCTAGCCTGTTCCAGGCTCCTAGAGACACACGCGAAGGAAAGGGTGAGGGGACGAAAACGAGGGGGGCTGGGGGAGAGAAAAAGAGGGAAAGAAGAGGAGCCTGTAATCATTTTCTTAAACACCTCATGCCGCCCACTTTTTCCAAATGTGTCAACATGTCAAAATGTCAAACTTTTCATTGTCACAGGTTTCGATTACTCGCGCGGTTGTCCATACATCGCTTCGATGTCGCGGACACCGCAAGGTTCTCCGGGTTTGGGATTTCAACCCTCAAAATCCTGTAGATTTTGCCAAAAAAATTGGCGTGTCTTGGAACGAAAGTTCCCCGGGTGTCCTTGTTCAATGCCGTTTGAAATAAGAAACTTATTAACGCGACGTTATCGAGCGACGAGACTCTAGTGCTGGCCGATGTTGTGTCTTCGCAAGCTTTTTAGAAACAAAGAGCTTTCCAGCTTTTTTTTTTTGCCTCACTTGTGCAAAGACCCTGGCCAGAATTTATGGCACATTTAATGTTAAAATGGGGTTAACAGACCTGCACGACTCCCACTGTGTGTCCGTTGTTTTGATAAAAAGCCTTTTCAGGTTTGCTTTTACAAGCATGTCTTTAAGCGATTTTCCTTTTGTATAAGAAATTCTTCCCTTTTGATCATTTGTTAAAGTTTATCAGCTCGGATTAACTGCCAGATTTCAGGTAGTGCTAAATAAATTTTATCTGTGAAGACACAGGATCCGTGGATTAATATCTCTTTATGCTATTGTATATCGCTGCAGGAATATTTAAATTGACGCAGGATGTTTGTTTATCACGGATATGGGTGTAACAGATCCTGGTCTTTCAAAGCTTATCATTGTTGTCTCTCGCTTTCGAGAGCTATTTGCTCCTTCCTGAGTACTTTAACTTGCGGAAAATCTCAAAGATAATTCTCTAAAACTGCATTAAACTCATCAAAACCACGCATGTGTGACACACTCGCCATTTTGACTCTTTCAGATTCTTTTGCGATATCTTTCATGTGATGTGTGAACTGTCAAAACTGACCAATCAGAAGGTATACCCAGAGCTGTTATTATACCATGAGTCGTGTTTAAGAAAATGATTACAGGCTCCTCTTCTTTCCCTCTTTTTCTCTCCCCCATTCCCCCCTCGTTTTCATCCCCTCGCACTCTCCTTCGCGCCTCTCTCTAGGAGCCTGGGACAGGCTATCTACGATCTTCCTCCCTCCATGTAAATAGCCCCTAAGGTGGCTCTAGACCATTTCTTTAGTTTTCACTGGTAGTTACATGTATATACATACATGTATAATTTAGTTGGATGTTCTGGTTCTTTCAGCCCTGCAAAAATATCTGGGTTCAAACATAGTTTCGAGTACACTACCTAAGTCCTTACTTCGTTACAACTGGTAAACCCCATTTCCATGGCAACCAGCGGATGATACATTTGTTGATTCCTTCACTCCTAGCTAGTTTCAAAACAGGTTTGTCGCGCAGTAAAATTTCGTTATTTTTTTGTGTAAGGAAGAGAAAAACCCCAAAGTATCTCCTTGTAAAGTCAAAACAAATTCTGTACATACGTTTGGCCAATTTCAGCAATTTTCCTTTTTGCCATTCACTGCAGTTGTCCATGTATAATTCCTCCAAGAATTTTTGGAGAAAAAATACCAGCTAAATCCTAACAAAGAGGCAATTTTCAGAAAAATTCACCACGGAAAACTTGTTAAAATACATGTAGCCTTACTTTTCAGCCTAAAACTGGCCTTGTTTTGCATGCCAGCATAATGAAAATTCACGTATCCGTTAGAAAACTGGGCACGCTCACACAGTTTTAGTACCCAGTCACCGCATGCCAAATAGCTGTATGGGATCACCTTTATTAAAGTGTGTACCCACTCACATACCTGCCACCCATTTTTTGAAAGCCCCAATGACTTAGTTAGGCCGTATAAGTATAAACATGAGGAATGTATCTTGTCAATGACTCAGTACAGGTATTATTTTATTGATTTTCATAGCTACATTTAAAATCTTTTTTTTTTTCTAAGTCCTTATGCCTTTACGAGATCTTACCAAGATATTCCGGTGTACTATCAGGATGAAGATCTCTGCACCCAATTGAAATTATTAACACCAGCTGAAGATGATTGACATCTGATGATATCCCCCATTATGATTTTGGAGTCTTTCATTTTCTGTAAATGCATGAGGCTGTGTGTTAAATTGTTGTTCTATTTTTCCTTTTCAGCTTGGATAGGATCCCTATCCATTTCCCTTGGTCTGTTTTTTGGTCCCTTTGTAGGGACTCTCATCAACCGCTTTGGCTGTCGCGTGGTGTCTATGACTGGATGCCTCATCTGTGCACTCAGTTTAACAATAGCTTCATTTGCCAAAAGCTTGATATTATTGTACCTTTCTTATAGTGTTCTTGGTATGGGAGGAATTTGTGTTTTCCTTTCAAGCATGGTAATCGTTAGAAAGTGCTTTGACAAACAACAATCAGTCGCAGTTGGAATTGCCTCAACTGGCCAAGGTGTAGGTACAATGGTTCTTAGCCAAGTTCTTCAATCTCTAATCATTTCTGTCCAATGGAGAAATACATTGCGGGTAGTTGCAGGTTCTTTATTTCTAAACAGCCTTTTTGGCATCTTGTATGATTCCAAGATGGAAGCCTCAAACAGCGGTGAATCGCTATCATGCAGAGAGGCTGGACAAGGACTGCAGATGTCTCAACGTTTTACATTACACTGCTCGGTTTGGAAGGTTCCTAGTTTTCTTGTGGTGGTATCTCTGTTTTTCTTCATGATGTTTGGGCGTACCATTATATATGTGCTACTGGTAAGTATTTTCTTCTTATTACAGTTGAAATTTGTGGGTAATAGGGGGTGGTGTGGATCATAGAAATCTGATGCTTGATTGAAGGTTCTAAGCTCTCACCTCTGTGCTCTAGTTCTAATCCAAAAATAAATTATTTCTTTTCACTTAGAAGGCTGTGGTTGTTTTTGTAAATGTTATTTCTTTACGTTTGCACATGTTATTTATTTACGTAATTTATCACTGACTGCTGTACCCCTTATCTTTGCCCGCCTCGACTAGCACCTGCTATTTGTGGGCGGAAATGGACCTTATGTAAATGACAGTATAAAGTGAAGGTAATAAAAACTAGCAAAATTAATTACTGTTGGTGATTATGATAGTGGCTTTGCCTTCAGTGGAGGCTGGATTTCTTTCAAGGAAAGATTTCCAGATAATAATTTATAACCCAGGGCTGGAAGCGGGTTGTGGAATCCTTTTCTGGCATTAATATGTTAATATGGTCAACCAGATAAAGCTCAAGATTTAGACCATCCAATTGTCCAAATAACACATACATCCACTGAGCCAATTCAAATGTTATCATTAAAAAGGTTTACTCTGGATTAGGATTTAATTAATTGTACTGTGATTTTAATTTTTATCATGTACATTAGACATGCGTATTTTACTGGAAAATACAACACTTGTAAAATTCATATGAAACTAAATCCAGGACCCGTGTGGCAATATATCCTTGACTAGTGAGGATATGATGACATCATTTCCCACTTTATCATGGTTGTTTGTGCAACCATGAGTCAGTGAAAAATGGCGAGTTTATTAGATTTTGTTATAATTTTATAATAAAAAGAAAATGGTGGCTTGAAGATATGAATTTTATTTTCTCGTGTTTAAAACAACACTTCACCACTTGAAAATAAAATTCATATTTTCGTGCAGGCCCATGTAATATCCTCCATTTAACACTTGACTCTGCTTATATTCAGGTAAAATACTCTGAAGACCTTGGAATATCTTCTAATGCCTCATCAAGACTTGTCCTGTATCTGGGAATCAACATTGTCATTGGGCGATTTACCTGTGGTTTTCTTTGTTCCTTGAAAAGGTTGAACAACTGGTTTATTTTACAGGGAATGTTGCTATTAAATGCAATATCAACGATAATGTTAACTTTGGCCATCAGTTATGCAGGGCTTGTCATATATGCCATAATATTTGGATTGTGCGATGGAGCAATGGCTACAGTATTCAACATTCAAGTCCTGACGTGCGTAGACCAATCCCAGGCCGCCTCCGCGTATGGTCTTACCCTAATGATCGGATCTGTTACATCATTGATTGGACCACCATTATCAGGTGTGGTAATGAACTTGTTCTCAGGGCAGTATCTGTTGTTTTTTTTTTTTTGTGCAGGCAGCTGAGAGAGGAGACTCTGCAGAACATCCTGACAAAATAATTATGAAGACTCAGAAAAGTTTATTTTGCCCCATAAAATAGAGTACTAAAGTGAGGATCGATGTCACAAAACGAAATTTCTGAAATTGTGGGATTTGTTAAGATATTTTGAAAGAGCATGACGAAAATGCCTACTTGCCAAAACTCAGCATCTTATTGCAATTCAGTGGGGGACTGAGATATTAGTGTTGTAATGCTCCGACGACCCCATACAAATCAACCCTTGTAATTTTGTCTCTGTTCTAAATGACAAAATTAAAAGGATTTTTATGGAGTCATTGGGGCATAAAAGTTTCAATATTTCACTCCCAAATTTCAAAAAGATGCCGATTTTTTGCAATAGGCATTTTCCACCGTCCAGCTCTTTGCAAAAATCTCAATAAATCCCATAATTAAAAAATTTAAATATTTGTGACGTCTCACTTTAGTACGCTATTCAGACCTATACATAGAGAATATTACAGGGAGGTGTGAGGATATGAATTTTGTTTTTCGAGTGCTAAAAATGTTTTTAACACAAGAAAATAAAATTCATCTCTTCAAGCCACCATGTAATTTTCTTTTTGTTATGTATAGCCCACCTATTTGCAGCTTAAACTTAATGTCATGTTCATAGATGTACACTACCCATTATAATAATAATATTATAACTGACCCCTTAACTCCCCTAAAGGCACACTCAAGTTGAAGAACTGCTACTTCAATCTACTTTTGCGCATTTCCCAGCACCTAGAAATCCTATTCATTTGACTTCTGGCTGTCATACAGGGTTGTGGTCCCATTCGTTCAGAAGCCTTTCAGGGCTGAGCGCTAAACCCTTTGACAACGCCACACTGGTGACCAGTATGTAATAACTTCTTAGAATATCAACCCTTCTTGACAAACCTAAGTCTTAACCTCATTCCCAGGGTCTCTCTTCTTCCTGTCCCCCTCTCCACCCCACCCCCCCCCCCCCCTCCGCTCCGGTGACGTGAAGAGCAGAGACCCTGGGAATGAGGTTGTATTCAGGTCACGGGAACAAAGGAAGTAATACACCTTAACATCACATGGCGGCCTTTCACAGAGCGGCCATGTTGAGTCTCAGGAGAATAAAAAGCTTTGTTTTTGCACG
>NW_028145468.1:2067500-2127500 GCF_977016875.1 Pavona decussata
TTACCATAATCCAGGTTTGAATTAATCAGCTCCCTCGTGTTTGCTCGGAAAGCCTTCGGAAGCGTAAAAACAAGCACTTTTGTGTCCAAGAATGTAGCGCGGACAGACAATTTCACGAGTTGACACGGCAAGATGATAAACTAGGCATATTGTAGATTGTCATATCATGGCCGAATTTTAAATTAAGCCTTAGAAGGTAAGATTGAAGCCTTTGAATTTTAGCATGATAGATTTTGCGCCTTTAAGGGCAAATATTTCTTAAGAAGCTTGAAGTTAAAAAATCCGGCTATGATATGACACAATAGATGTTGTAATAGATCACTCAGTGGTAAAATCAAATTTCTCTGCGTCTTCGTGGAGGAGAAAACCTGGACACAAAATCACGTTTTTAACAAATTTAATTTAAGTTACTTTCTGTATTGCCCTAAGACGCCATCTACACATTATAAAACAATCATAGTGCACTTTGATCATTCTCCAATACGTCTGCTAAGTTTTGGCGAAATCGGCTTTGAACTGCTCGTGATTTTAGGATTTTAAAAGTGGTACCCCTACCAATATTTTGCCTAATGAATATATTCATGGTCAACGTATCCACCGCGGCCTTAAAAGACAAAAACAGGAAAATAGCAACGGCTTTCACAGAGCTCTTCGAGTGACGACCTGATTCCCTTAATAATGTCAACAATCCATCGAAGGAGCAATCGTTTTCGGGAAAACGGCAATAAAAATTGTAAGAATGAAATAAAGTAAAATGAGTCCAAGTAATACCGCCAAGACTACAGGTCTTTTGACGTTCGAACACGAGTCATTTTCTATCATCCGTGAATGTCACCGAAAAATTGGGATGAGGATATTCCAAATTTCCGGAAGAGAGTAATTTTATTGGACAAAAATGCCTGGAGAGGCCCATGTGTATTTTACGGCTTTTTCGGGTGGAAGAAAAGCGTTGGTCATGCTTGTGTAAAATAGTTTCACATACAACAGTGGAGCCGCCGTTATTTCCTGGCGCGCTACTTGCCTTCAAATTTCATTGGTAAAGACGGTGTTAAAGGGAAAAGTCAAATACGATTTTTTACGAGCCTGACAGGGGTCCTGACAGGCAGGAAAAACAAACGAGACATGTTTTACCCAGCTAGAACCAGTGTTTTAATAAAAAAAATCTCAGCAAACTAGATATTTAGAAACGATCCAGCCAGTTAACAGTATAATGTATTCAGTTCCCAGCCAGCTCTATTCCAACCTGCAGAGCGGCCGGTTTTTTAGTTGAGCGGCCCCAATCAGGTACTCCTGTAAACGTGCACGTTGGGTTACTGAGCGGGTAGACAAATAGTTCATCAATCGAGGGACGATTGATTTAGCCCAATGGCAAATGGCTCAACCGAACATGCAACAAATGGTTCAATTTGAGGTCAAATCGTTCAGCAAAATAACAACTGGTTCCACGTCCTAATGTGCAATTGCTTAGCTAAAGAACAAATGTTTATTGCCTTTTAAAATATGTTAGATCAACCTTTAGCGTCTAACCAAGGGGAATCAGCTCAGTTCAGTTTAACCAACAAGTTGTTGAAATTGAAAACACTTGACACACACAATTGTTGTTCAAATGGCTACGTTGTATTTTAAAAGTTCACTCTACAGCTCAGCTACAACATTCTCTTCTGAAGAACTTCTCGCGTTGCTTTTGTGTTGGCCGGAGTATGATTGACAACCTATAGCTACTGTCAAACACTCGTCAACGACCCGTCAACTACTATTAAATGTAGGTTAACGTAAGCCTTCCTATGGTTGGTGATATCGGAATTTGTAATAGGTACCTTCCCTTTATTTGATGAGGAAAATGTACCATTCCTTCAAGGTTTTTGTTATGTTCTTCGAAATGTCCAGCCAAAATAAAGCATTACGGAAGAAATATAAAAATTACAATGAACATTTATAATGCATTGATAAAAATTACACATTGACAGTTATAAGTGTGTAATATACTAGGTTAAAGTTCCAAGCAGTGTCCAGCGTTGTTGTTGCAAAACAACAACTTTCCAAGATGAAAGGCGGTACTACAATTCCATAAATTACAGTGCAAATGTTTACAACTTTCAGTTACCTTATTAACAATACAGTACGTGGTTACAGAACAAAAAGTATTGACATTGATAATTACCTTCAAATGGTAAGATTTAAAGATTATTATTGTTATTATTATTATTATTATTATTATTATTATTATGATTATTATTATTATTATTATTATTCAAATTATTACAGTGAAAACTAACTTTAATGACAAAATATCGGCTGGTATAAATTTGGTAAGAAACTGAATATCTTCACTAAAAACAAGAACGGTGGCCATCTCCAGGCAAATGCCAGAGAAAAGTTAACTTAAGGTAGATACGATGAAATGATATGATTTAAATTTCCTGAGAAACAGTCCAAAACAGAACACCTGCTTAAACCAAATTTATACCAGGAGAAAACAACATTTGATCAGAGCTAGATCAGCATTACACTAAAACTTAAATAGAAAGATAAACCATTGAAATTTTTAATATTTTTTCCCCTTTCATTCGAATATTTCCGTAAATAAAGCATATATATATTATACTGATAACTTCCCAACACCGAACAATAAATAAACCCAAGAACACCAATGATAAAATAATTCAAGTGTGAGTTTCTACATTATTCGTGTTTTTATTGTTTAACAAATAGATGGACAGAACAAAAAATGGCTTAGCGTAGCAGCAACGGTCAAATGGCCTTGCGTGCGAGTGATGAATGCGTTTTTTTGAGAGAATCCAAAAACGGATTTGTGATCTCATATCATTCGGATCATGGTGCATCAAAGGAACCAACGAATCCACTATGGACAAGGATTCGTCGGTTTTGATGCACCATGACTCGAATTAATAATCTGAGATCACAAATTCGTTTTAGGATTATCCCAATAAAGCGTTATCTCAGGTTAAAAGTTAAAAAAGGTTAAAACGAGCTTTCGATTGCCAGTCTACAATCCGTTGACAAGTGATGAACAAAAAGCGCGAACATGAAATATATATAGCTAAAAGTGTGAAAAAGAAAAATTGTAATAAAAACCACAGGTACCCCAAGCTCTATTGCGTGTGATCCCCGCCAAAATTAATGTAAAGCTCTAAGACAAATTTAGGCCGTGACCCTTGCGTAAGTGTTGTAATTTGAGCGTCACGCGTGCACGGCGAGCATTGCATTGCGTAACGGCGACAGGATTTGTATGTATAGTGCGATTTCAGTGAGTTTTAGCCGGTTCCATTGCTTTTCTTTCTATATACAGTCGAACCTCCCTTTGCGACCACCTCTCGTAGGCGACCACCTCTCATTAGCGACCACTTTTCCAAAATACCAAAAGTTTTCAAGTCAAATCACTATAGATAGAACTTCTCGTAGGCGACCACCTCTCGTAAGTGACCACCTCCCGTAAGCGACCACTTTTAGAGATGATTGTTTAAAATTTTCAATTGTTCTAACCTCCCGTAAGCGACCACTTGACACACAATCTGCTGTATCTCTCACAGGGAAAAATTGCAAAATGTGTCGCTGCAACATATTGGCCCACATTGTTACAGCGGACGCCGTATTAAAATTTCACAGCCGAAGCTAACAGAAGTGTCTCCCGAAATAGCTTACCATTGAAACAATTGATAACATACACAAGCACTATAGTGCACACTGAAATAAACTTTAATCAGGTTGAATCCCTTGTAGGAAAGAAACCTTCTTATCTTGTAAATAGCATGCATGTACATGTATGACCGGTGATGACTTTCTCAACCTTGTATTACTCAGCAGAAAAATTGTGGCGATAAAGAACGTTAACTGAATTATGTAACAAACAAACAAACAAACAAACAAACGCGAAAGTTGTCTGAGTTGTAGATGTTTTACGCTTGAAATATGCCATTTACTGTTTGCTCCTAAATCAGGCAGTCTAAAGAAAAGTTATTTCTTTGGGTTTCGATAAGCACTGGCAAAAGGGTTTGGTCTTACCATATGTAAGTTACCCGAAATTTGGACACCCTGTGGTCTGACCTCTGGTAAGCGACCACCTCCTGTAAGCGACCACATATCCTTGACATTATGGGTGGTCGCTTACGGGAGGTTCAACTGTATCTCTATATAGAGAGAAAAGCACTGATGGAACTAAGGCTCACTGAAATCGCACTCAATCACTCCAAAAACCACATAGGAGAAAGGACAACAGACAAGGGAGTTCAGGTAGGGATATTTTTATTGAAAATTCGTTGGTTTTTTAAGCTGAAGTAGGAATCGTTTTTTTCCCATACAAATCCTTATAATTTCGCCGTTACGCAATGCTCGCCGTGACGCTCAAATTACAACAGTCACGCAAAGGTTACGTTAGCCTGAGTATCAAGCCTGATACTCAGGCTAGGGTCACATCCTCTATCTCTTAAAGAGCTTCATTGGGTACCTGTGTAAAAACAATAAAAATTTATTGTGAGAATAAAATGCTAAGCTGAAGTTTATAATAAAATAGGGTATTGTCTGGGTAATTGTTTCACATTTTGCCGTATGCCAGGATTCCACTGTTTTTCTAACGCGCAAATTTCCCTCATTCCCTTGTCGATTATGTGAGCCCTGTTGAAGTCAATGGAGTGGTCATTCAGCCATGCGTGTGTTGCAATGTTTGAACCTTTTTTTTACATACTTATAGCCCCCCTCGCGGACATTGTGAGGAAAGATTGCGTGACGAGTCAAAAAGTTAACCATTTTAACTCATCTGTATTGTTCTGCATGCACTAATTTTATATAGATTAGAAGTCTGGTTAATGTTTTAGTGAGAGCAAGTCACTGAAATCTCTCCGAAATTGAAAGCCGGTTGAGATTGCTGCCGATCGCGAAACAATGTTTGGCTTTTGCCGCCACGAAAATGCACGTAAACAAGACAGTCAGTGGTCGATATTTGTTTGCATCTGTGCCACATTATCGCAAGCGTTAATCATGGGGATTTCGCAAGGTTTTGGTGTCTTTTTGCCAGTCGTTATGAATGAGTTTAATTCAAGCAGAGAACATACGGGTGAGTGTTTATGCCCTTAAGCTTTTTTTTTCTTTTCTTTTCTGTCGATGCGTCTGAATAGATAAACATTCATTCTCGAGCGATAGTTTCGCAACAACCTGAGCCTTGCGGATCCCTAGCGAGCATTGGTTTCTCCACCGGACGCTAAGCTACGAATGGACGGATAAAACCACTGCCAGCACTGCTTTCAGGATACCCTGCGGAACGCTGCGGAGTAGGCTCGATTCTTGAATACTCAAACCGCTATTCGGGGAAACTGAGCACGAATTCCTCCTCCCGAAGGGTCACTTCTTGACCTGGCTTACGCTGCTCGCAGAGGTTTCTTTCTGGCAAATCTTTTAGCATGTACGAAGTCGTTTGCGTCTCTAGTATTTCACGTAGTCGGCTTGTTTACTTTCTCTCGGGGAAGTTAATACAAGGCGACTACTGCGAAATACTAGAGGCGCAAACGACTTCGTACATGGTCCAAAACTTACCAGAAAGAAACCTCTGCTTGCAGGGTAAGCCAGGTCAAGCGTAACTTCCCTAGATTCTGGCCTGGGGTCTTTCTGGGTTTTTTCGAAAACGAAGTTCAAAGACCCACTGATCTAAAACCCGTTTACATCTCGTTTTATACTGACACGTGAACTGTATATTTGCGCAACCAACTGCTTTTCATTAAGTTCTCTTTATTTTCGTAACAAACACGTTTTATGAAAACTACTGGGGAATTATTTTGGTTGCGGGTTTAGTTATCTGCTGTACGGTCATTACGGTCGCAGATACATTGCTTTGACGACCTTCGCTCCCCATGAATGACTCATGAATATCAGCGATTTGTCACACCTGCAATACTCAAGTCTTGTTTGCATCAAGTCTTAATTTAAGGTCCGATAAAATCACTTTTAAAGCTCCATATTTCCACAGATATCTGAAAGGGTTTCCTTTTAATATTACTGGTGTTAAAATAGTCGGACAAAATAGGTAGAAATCAGATTTGTTTGTCTATTGTTTTAGCCTGAACGAACGCAGACGTATTTCCGGCCGGCTACTACTGCTTACGCATCGTCTGTCATTTATTTATTTATTTATTACTGGGTATCTGATTTCATTTTGACTGTTTCGCATCAGCCTTTTGGCTGCACTTACAGTTAAAGAATGTCTCGGACAAAGTTCTTTTGGCGATGTCTATACTACCGATTATAGGTGGTTTACAACCAATCCCTGGAGAAGCATAAAGACAATGGCATCACACCATTGTCTTTTGGATCTCCAGGGATTGGTTCTGGCTGCAAAACGTCTCAGTATAAAATTAGATATAGCCGAGTCTGAAGTGCCATTTGGTTTCTATTGAAGACGATACAGATTTTAGATAAGTCTTCGTTTTAGATCAGTCTGTATCTTCGGTCAATTTCTTCGTTTTAGAAACACCCCTAGATTGTAGTAATTAATCGATTTTTTTGAATATTGAACCCGTTAGTCGTTTCAAGAATGCAGTTCATTTATTTTTTTGGATATTGCCCCGGACCACTGTCAAAATCAAAATTCGATTTCTGACGGATGGGATCAATACCGGTAACCTGTAAACTTCGAACTGTATTATATTTGAAACAGCTTTATGGTAAAAAAATGTTATTTCAGACCGTTTACTTGCAAGTTGTCGACTCGTGAATATAGAGTTCATTATGTAAATTTGGTCCTTTCAGAGCACAAGGTCAACTCGGGCTGAAAAAGTCGAATTTTTCTTTCATATCTAACTGAGTATCCACCTTGTGGCATGGAAAAGCTTTTTATGTCTCAGCAGATGGCGGAGACCGTCAGACTGCTGACGGTGCACTCTGGCTGGGCAGACTATACACATAGAACCAATATGATGATTAGTTTGCAATGTAAGCTTTTCTTGCGGCGAGAAAGTTCTCTGTGGTCCTTGAACTTTCCTACCGTCATCTTGGATGCAGAAAACAAACAGGGAGTTGGGGCGAATCAAATATGGCTTGTTACAATCTTGTACTCAGGGTCCTCGGGCTTTGGGTCAGCGGGTGGGCGCCAGGAGAGACTCTGGGGATGTTGAAAAAAAAAAAATTAATTTTTTGATTGGCTGCCCCATAACGGCTTGCATTGTTTTACCGCAGAAATCCTGCCGTAATAAAATTCCTGTAATGAGTTCCCCAGAGACTCTCTTGGCCGCTAACTGCTGGCCAAAGAGCCTGAGGATTCTGACTACGAGATTGGGCTTCTTAGCGGAAAGTTCACGAGGCAACGTCGGCTAGAATTGTGGACATAAGTCCTACTGTACTGTCACTGAATAAGATCAATATATTTATTTTAAAGGACGAGAAAAAATAATCAGAGTAAGCCGCCGTTACACGTTGAAACTTTTAGCTGAAACTTGGGTGCAACGGCGCTGCGAAACAAGTTTCAGCAGGCGTTGCGCCGTGTAACATGGTCGGTTTGGTGAAACTTTTTCGAATTTCCGTTGCGAGACAAGTTTCACGAAAAGTAGAACCGCTTTCTACTTCTGCAACGGCTCGCAACGGTCGCAGTGGTGAAAAAACAAGAGTTTCACCGTGTAACACCACTTCGTGAAACTTGTCTCGTTTGCCGTTGCACACAAGTGTCAGCTAAAAGTTTCAACGTGTAACGGCAGCTTAAAAATTTACTTAGTCGGCTGTCAGCACGGTCCGTAAGATTTGAGCCGCCGTTCCTGTCGTTGTCGAAGGTTCACTGAAATGAACATCTTTCAGTGTGAGTATTATGATTAAACGCTTTCAATTCTTATTTAGATTTTTGAATTAAAAAAATCATGAATTCCTATTGGCTAATTTTTTTGTAAGCAAATCGGTGATTCTACGGTAATTTTTCACACAATGCCAGTAGGGTTGATTTTGTCGGTGGCCCTTGACAGTGATTACAGCGCTATTTTGAGGAGTTTCGGCCAAATAAAGTAATTTCTTTGGCAACTAGAGGAGCTGTAGCGCCCCCATGGGATGCTGGTCCATCACAGAGTTACCCCCAGCAGTACCCCTGGCGGGTACTCATTTGTACACCTGGCCCCGGTTGTTCAAAGAGCGGATAATTTTATCCACTGGATGGGTCGCTATGCGGCAAATAAATGTGTGCAAAAATTTCCCTATAAGCCCTACAATTTGTGTATAGAGTAGAAGTGTATGTCTAATTTAAGTATGGGATTGTGTGGAAAACTTGCCAGAAGCGTTGTTTGGTATACAATTGCACCACTGGATAGTGACTTATCCACTGGATAAAGTTATCCGCTCTTTGAACAACCGGGGCCTGGTCCCAGTTGTTCAAAGAGCGGATAAATTTATTCACTGGATAAGTCGCTATCCAGCGGAGCAAATATACTCCAACTAACCCTTTTGGTAAGTTTTCCACACAATCCCATTCTTAAATTAAATTTGACATATGCTTCTACTCCATTCACAGATTATAGGACTATCGGGAAAATCTTGTACACATATTATCTGTCGGATACCGAACTATCCAGTGGATAAAATTATCCGCCCTTTGAACAACTGGGGCCTGGGTGAAGAGAGACAATGTGGAAAAAGTTTTCTTGTCCAGTCCTCTGTTTTTTCCGTGGGATTTTCGAGACTCGTACGCTTCGATTTTTCTCGCTCGTCCTCCTCCACTCAACGTACCCTGACTAGGGTCCCCCTTGATTCGACCGAAGCGTACGAGTCTCGAAAATCCCACGGAAAATAGGGGATTGTGAACAGTCCATTCCAACAGTAATGCAGAGACCAACCTATCCTCGAACCAACGACCTTACTATCTTTCGACCGCCTGATTGAAAGTCCGATGCTCTAGCTAACTACAGCTACTTCACACATGCACTGTCACAGTTGCCTCATTTTTTCTTGTCATTAGAAACATTTTGATATATTAAAATTTTAGCTCGGCTTTGAGGCTAAGGGAATCAAAATGCAGAAATTGCATTGAGGTTCAAGGATAAATCAGTAATTAAGCCTCCTAGGCAGGTAAGCTAGAACTTTAATTTATCGAAATAGGTCCATTACTGCACTTATACGTAATCATTGTTACAGTCAACCCAGGTCACGCGTGATCGATATTTTTGAAATTTGAACGGAGTTTTGAAATTTACATATCAGTTTCAAAATCGCCAACGAGATTTCAGAGTTCCCGTATAAATTTCCCCAGCTTATTGACAGTATAAAGCTATGAATTTTTCTTTACATTGCAAAATTGAATATTTCAAGAATAACAATTGTTTCCCAAGTATTTTGAATCTTTTTTTCAGTTAATGCGTCTTTTTCGGAACGATTTCCAGAGAGATGTCCAACATTTCATTCACACGCCGGACATTACAAAGAGAAATTCGAATGTTCATTTCATTCTTGGAATTACTGTTCACGCGTGACCTGGATTGACTGTAATATTCTTCAGGTCCTTACAAATTCAAACAGGTTACTTAATGTAACCGTTGATGATGGGAGCTCCCGTTGTAACATGTTTTACTGAATAACAATTGTCGTTGGACAACGCGAAAAACTAAGGTCTGTGCCATGACAATGCCGTTCTCTTGTTCTCTCAATACAGCTTGGATTGGCTCACTCGGGATTGCCTTGACGTTCTGCCTGTCCCCAATAGCTGGTCGGTTGTGTGATCGGTTTGGTTCTCGCCCCATTGGTATCATCGGTGGATTTATCTGTTCCCTGGGACTCATCTTGACTTCATTGCCAAAAGAACTAAACCTGTTCTTCCTGACGTACAGCCTGCTGTTTGGCTTAGGAAGCAGCTTCTGCCGCGTGAGTAACTTCTTGATGGTCTCAAAGTACTTCAAGAGGAGGAGGTCATTGGCAACTGGCATGGTAACCGCAGGGGCAGGGTTGGGCGTATTTTCTCTTTCACCGCTGAGTCAACTGCTGATTGACAAGTTAGGTCTGAGTGGTGCGTATAGAGTACTTGGATTTGTAATGCTTGCGAACAGCATCCTGGCCTTGCCTTATGATCCTAATGTAGAAGAGGACGAAGAGGTAACTGACAACAATAGTCAAAATCCATTAGACAATCAAAAGGACAGCCTTGAGTCCATAAGTGACACTGAAGGCTCAAATAGATGCAGGAACCTCATCGACTTCTCTGTTTGGAAAGTGCCTGTCTTTGCAATCACAGCCGTGTGTGGTGCCGGGATAACCATTGTCACGTATGCGCCTCAGTTTCATATGGTAAGTGCTGACAACTTCTCAAACTCATTAATAATTCACGAAGAAAAGCAAAGGAAATCACTACCTTGAGGGGGTTTGAAAATGTGATCTTAATTATCAAAAATTTGCTTTGAATTTCTCCAAGGAATTATAAAGCGTTTAAGAAGCTTTTTCAATTACTCGTAAGAGTGTTTCATCCGATTAACAAACCCCTCGAAGTTCGTTTCAAAAAACTCGGCTGTGCCTCTTTTCTCAAGCCGTAGTTCACATAGTTATACATTTGTAATAACGTACTTTACTTATTATACCCAGCAGGATCAAATGTTAATGATTGAACATTGTTTTATGGAGTGTACTTTATGCTATGTCGTGAGAATACTAAAGTGTGATGTCACAAAACTAAGTTTGTTGTAAAATTTGGAAAGAGCATAATGAAAAATGCCTACTTACCAAAAATCAGCATCTGATTGCACTTTGGGGGTGAGATATAAGTGTTGTTATGCTCCGATGACCCCATACAAATCCTTGTAATTTTAGCTCACCCCCAAATTGCAATAAGATGCTTATTTTTGGCAAGTAGGCATTTTTTATCATGCTGTCTGCGAACATCTTAATAAATCCCGTAATTTCAAAAGTCCAAGTATTTGTGTCGTCATACTATTGTACTCTATTGTGCTTCTTGGACTTGCCACTCTGCGACTCAACATGAAGCAACCAACATTATTAGCCAACTCCACTAGGCGCTGTTCGAATAACGCACAAAACGCGTACAAATTTTTTCCGATATTCGTACAGTTATTAATTTGCTCAATAAGAAAAAAAACGAGTTTGCTAAACGCGCGGACGATTATCCTGGTCCAGTATTTCCTCATAGTTTTTTTTCCCACTTATCATAAGAGGTTAAGTTTGGGAATAAACCTCTTAACGTTACTAGATATTTTGGTGTCTGGTATCACTGTATATTTATTACTCGTTGTTTTTTATTTTTACACTTCCTGCGGGCTCGTCAAAATGGAACACAACACGTAAACACCTGTATAAATTAGAGGGAGACAACGAGCAGTTTTGGTTTCTTTCAGAGGAAACAGCCACATCAATTACGCTGTTATAAAATGTCTTCTGGCCCTGCATGTGGGCTGTTTTCTGAATACCACGAAAACTCAAGAACTTTGATCACCAGGGGAACACTCGCGACTTGCTTTACAAGGGAAAGTTATTTTTACCGCAATGAAAATGCTTGGAAAGGTTAAAACGAACGGGACGAGATCCAAAAACAACTTTACGCAGACTGTGAATGTAGCTGAAGAATTGTTTACAAGGTACTTGCTGTGCTTGCCATTTGCTAAATCATTTGGAAATGAAATGGATCATAAAATTTCCGGGAAATTCATCCGGAATTTTCGACGTACCTCCTGAGGTACTCCACTTTCCTCGTTTAGAAAAGAACGTCTAAAAATTCCGTTCCATTCGTCATTTCTCCCTTCCACTCTATCAACGAGAGTACAATGCAGTGCAATTGCACTGTAATACTACAATGCAACGCAATGCTGCAATGCCATGCGATACAGTGCAATGCAATACAATACCACAACACAGTGAGATACAATGCAATGATATACAATACTACAATGCAATGCGATACAATGCAATCCAATCCAATACAACAATGCCATGAGATGCAATGAAAAGCGATACAATGCAATGCAATACAATACTACAATGGTATACACTACAATGCAATGTAATGCAATCCTATAATGCCGTGCAATGCAATACAATACTACATTGCAATGTGATACAATGCAATGCAGTACAATACTACAATGGCATGCGATACAATGCAATGCAACACAATACTACAATGCCACACGACACAATGCAATGCAATACAATCCTACAATGCCATGCAATACAATAAAAGGCAATACAATACTACATTACGATACTACAATGCAATGCAATGCAATACAATACTTCAATGCCATGCGATAAAATGCAATGCAATGCAATACTACAACACAATGCGATACAATGCAATGCAATACAATACTACAATGCCATGTGCGATACAATGCAATACAATACTGCAATGCAATGCGATACAATGCAATGCAATACAATACTACAATGCTATGCAATACAATACTGCAATGCAATACAATACTACAAGCCATGCGATGCAATGAAATGCGACACAATACTACAATGTCATGAGATATAATGCAATGCAATACATTACTACAATGCCATACGATACAATGCAATGCAATATAGTACAATGCAATTCAAAACAATACTACAATACAATGCTATGCAATGCAATACAGTACTACAAAGCTTTGAGATACATTGCAATGCAATACAATACAACACAATGTACTACAATGCAATACATTGCAATACAACGCAAGGCAATGCAATACAATAAAAAATTACCCTGACCAATCACAAAAAAAGAAAACAGCACAATGAACCAATCAGGATTCCAAGCATATCTGATGGAAAAATGCGTGAGATCACTATTATATTCTAGGCTGTTCTATTTAGGCTTGTCAGTTGAAAACTAAAATATTATTAAAGTACTTACAACCTTCAGGTTCACATGATAAGGAGTTTTACCATAACAGGGACGCACAGGTGATTTCCATGGCTACAAACTAGGCCGTTGAAGCCTGAATTTTTTTCAGGCTTCCAATTTCCAATTGCATAAATTGGAAAATTCACTGCGATGATCACTTCTCACTTTCATTTAAACTAGGCAGTGTTGGCATTTTTCTGTCTATGATAGCGTCAGATAAACGTGAATAAACCTCTTCTCATAACTCCAGCCACTGCAGCAACCGTTCGATCTTTCGATTTTTTTTCCCGAGACATTTATTCTACAAAGGCCTATCTTCTCGATAGAGGTTTAACCGTTATCATTTTTTGCAGGTTCGATACTGTGAAGACTTGGGTATTTCTGCTACCAAATCCTCCAAGCTGCTGATGATATTCGGCATTACCTCTTGCGCGTCACGAGTACTTGTTGGAAGATTGTGTGACATTAAGGGAATTAATGCGATGTACGTTTTGCAAGTTGGACTGCTTCTCAACAGTTTGTCTGTGCTTATGTACGGAGTTCCTTCTACCTTTGCCCCCTTTGCCGTAATCAGTGTATTTTATGGAATTGGAGATGGAATAAGCATATCAGTCGGTAATTTGTTGATCCTGACATCCGTGGAACCCAGTAGGCGAGCTTCAGCGTTCGGATTGGCTAATATGCTGATATCAGTTACCCTAGCAACCGGCGCTCCTTTGTCAGGTTTGTACTGGTTATATATTACCAGAGTTTTGTCAATTCATGGACTTTAGGCAAATGTACATACGCCGAACTTCATACGTGGAATATAATTTAAGTCCCACAAGAAGCTTTTTAAAAAGCGAAGTATATCAGTTCAATACACAATGAATGTTTTGCCGCGCAGCGCGAATGACAAATGATGAAGCAAAGAATTAACTTTGTAGTGAAAATTAAAGTGCTGAGTTGAGCCCATGAAATTTTGACTGAACATTGGTCTCAGGAAGGAAATGGGAAACCACACCAGGCAGAGAAAAAATCTTTTGCCTCAAAGGGAATCGAACCCACGTCCTCCAGGTTAGAGCAACAGATTAGAGCAATAGTAAACCCCTTTGGGGTTTGCTGTTGTATCAGATGGTAACGACCTTGGCTGAAAGATTGCTGTCAAAGTTTCGCAATTTGCCCTTGAAGCTGCCATTCTCCACCAATTTTTCACTTAAATGTCAAATATTTGAGCTGTTTTTTCGAACATACAGCAAAATCTCCGTAACAGGGCTTCTTTAAGTATTGTTTGTTAACAAAAGCTTATTGTTTAAATAATAGTTGGATACTATTAGTCAGAAACAATACTTAGGGTATTGAAGTCTTAACTTAAAAGGCCTTCATGAATCTTGCCCCTGTTCACCTACAAGAAGTAAATTCAAGGAGGTTCTGCTGTCTTAATTAATATGTCTCTTTGTTTCTTCTCAGGTTTCATAGCAGACCAAGCCGGATCTTATGTGTTGGCATTCTACATTGTTGGATCGTTGGGCATTCTATTCGCTGCACTCCCTTTTACCTTATTGTGTGTCAAGCGGAGTAACAACAACAACAAGGAGGACACACAACCCATAACAGTAGACTCATAAAGTGGTCCTAGTGTGTGTGCTATGCCCCCTCCTCTCCACCGCCATGCGCCGCCGATGGCACACCCTGAGTCGACAATTTAATCAGCTGATTTGTCTGAGACGCTTTGAATCTGTGGTAATCTGTGGATCGATGCCATATCATTATGATCATTTAGTGAAAGCTGTTGAACAGTACTTTGCCGTGATGTTAAAAGGTGGTTCTACCGTTTGAGATTCGAATGAAGTCGTATAGGGAGTGGGATCAATCACTGAAATGAGAGCTATCGAGCAGCAGCTTCTCGTGATGCTGTTTATTATGATGTGCAAAGGAGTTCTAACTTTTGAGTCTAGATTGAAGTCAATAAAATTATGCAAATTGTGCAACGCGCCTTACCGTGGCCTCCCAACAAACTTTTTTTTTACAAATTAGCCAATCAGGATACGCGCATTTAATTAACGGTTTCGCCTCCTTGCAAAGTCCAACAGGCAAGTGATGCAACAACGAATTTTTGAAAACATTTCGTTTTGTATTTTATGGCTAACTTGTAAAAAACGTTTGTTGGGTGGCCATGGGAAAGCGCGTCGCACTGTAAAGGAGTGTGATCAATCAATCAAATGAAAGCCATTGTGCAGCGCTTTCCTGTGGTGCTGTTTATTATGGTGTGTAAGATGGAACTAACTTTTGCGTCTAGATTGAAGTCATATAGGGGTTGTGATCAATCATCCAAATGAAAGCTACTCCATGAGCATTGTTTCCTGTTTTACTGTGGCTGAATAAATTGGTTCGAATTGTAAGTACGTTTTTTGCATTCCCAGTTTGAAATACTTGGACCCTGATTCTCTCTTAACGGGTTCATCTATGAGTGAAATTTTAAAGTGTAACCATTCAATGAGAACCACCGGGTAGTACTTTTCGCCGTGTGGTGCTGCTTATTATGTTGTACAGGGTGGTTGTTTGTTTTGAGTCTGTGGACTAAATTCAAAGTCTAACCACTCAAATGAAAGTCTTTTTGTTATGCTATACATGTAAGGTGATCCTATCCTCTGAGTCTGTTAAAGAAATCCTAAAGTGTGACCATTCACAAGAAAACTATTGAGTATATTTACTTTTTTGTGGTGCAGTTCGTTATGCAGCAAAGCTGGATCCAACTTTTAAGTAAAAGCCTATAGATTGTCTCTAGATTACAATCGAACTCGGGTAATAGGGACATCAGATTAAAAGGGACAGGCAGAACCGTCCATATCCGGGTGCTCGTATTAAGCGGGCTCGCAGAATGGGCCTTTTGCACTAACTGGTCACATGGCACAAAATCCGCCTTACTGGATGGCAAAGGAATGTGGTAGATTCGAACACAAAGGAATTCCAACCTGTCAAGCTTGACTTTACTTTGTTCTCGATGTCGCAAAGGAGGATGATACGCTTTTTTGCCATCCAGCATGGCGGATTTTTTACCATGTGACCAGTTAGTGCAAAAGGTCCATTAACGCCACGGGCACATGTTTTATCGAATTCCTTCTACATTTTACGCAGTATAGTAATCGAAATGCTCAAATCATTATTTCTTTTTCTCGTATTTGGCAACAACAAACTTTCGCGTCACACCTTATTACCCATAATTTAGAGAAAACTGGACACTACTAAAAGTCTATCTGCTAAAAAAACCCTGTTTTCCTCAGCTAATGCCACAAGTGCAATTCTAGGCGTTGAAAGTGCAAGCGCACTTAGATGCGAGTAGAGAGGTACAATCTCTATGCACAAATATATTGAGAAAATGTAGAATTTAAAGGAATTCTGCATTTTGAACTTCGTAAGTGAAGGTTTTGACTATCCTTCGTAGATCTTTCGCGCGCACAATGAAAAACAAAAGGTGACCTTAAATGGTCAAATGTGTTGATCACTCGCCTGGCTTTGAGCCGGAGGAACCAAGACTCTAAGAAGACTCTGGTCACATTTTCAGGTTTCTCTTCACTTGACAACTAACAACTCACAATCTTCAACCAATTCTGAAAACTGAGAACTGACATTCTAGCACACAAGCACAAGCTCGAATGTTCGCGATTAAAAACTCTAATTTGTAGACAGAATCCTGTTTACCACTCAACTAAGAAAACCCAAATAAACGTCCACAGCCACACATTAAGTATCCAGTGGAAATCTTGGAAAGTACCACAGTTCAAAAACATGCACACTCAATGGAGTAGGATTCCACATCATGGTCCAAGCCAAGGTCAGCAAGAATTACCAAGCATGTCTATCTCGAGAGCTATAAATGTTAACATACCAAAATAATCAATCAAGTGGACGACACTTATAAATTAATAAAACTACTAAGCATTCGCGAAGAATAACCTAGACCTTGAATCATAAGATTAACATGACGGTCACAAGTTCAAGTCTTAAGTCATGCAACTAAAATATCTCAACTCTCTAAATTACTTAATCAGTATGACATTTTACTCCATAACAAATGTGACACTGATCATTATGGTGATGTATAGACAAACATTGCTTATCATAGTAAGCTGCCGTCAACGCATGCAATTCTAAACGTGACTTAACTACACTGATCAGACCTCAACAACGCCGCCACTCATAACTAAATCGGATTGATCACATTATAGCATCTGCAGAAGGCAATGTCACAACTTTGTGTATCCAAAACACCTCACGCTCAGGACGGCCCGTGGTCTTGGCTTGTCTGCTTTTCTGCGATGATGTGTTGGTCCGCTGTCGTGGGCTTTGCCTTTAGTTTCGGCATTTTCTTTCCTGTTTTTATGGAATTCTTCAATGAAGACCGAGAGCGCACAGGTACTGTATGTTTTTTAGTATTACACCACGGGGTTACCTTTTCCATGTCGAGCGTTGAGAACAATCCACAGTCAAGTTGACTCTAGGAATACTGAATTATTGATCAAGTTACCCAGATTTGTGTCCCACTAAATGAAACATTAAGAAAAATCTTAAATTTCATTTTGAAATCTCAGTCTTCATAAAGACAAGCACTACCTTATGAACGTACGCACCAGGTACCAGTTTTGAAGAGCGGATAACTCTATCCAGCGGATAGGTCGCGCTATCCGGCGGACAAAATGTATTGGTTGGAGAAAATTTTATCCGCTGGATAGAGTTATCTGCTCTTTGAACAACCGGGGCCAGAGCTTTAACATGCGTAGAATATACAATATAGAATATAGAATGATCGCACTTATAAAGTTTAGTCTGCACACGGGCCACGTTACTTGACTCATTTGGCGAAGGTGTATATGATTAAGTCCAAAATTGCTCACGTAGCGGACCGATGCAAAGCTTCTAACTATGCAGTACGTGTTAAGGTTTTTCTATCGGTGTTTCTTTTTTTTTAATAAGTGGATACTTCTGATAACTTGTCGTAAGATAAAACGAGTTATTATATTCTCGGTATTTCGTGACTGTTAATGTCGCTGTATAATAGTTTAAAATCACAGGGTCGACCTGTTTCGATGGAATACTATATATGACTAAGAAAGGATACTGGCACTTGTTTTATCGTTTTGTTGTTGTTGTTGTTGTTTTGGTTTGTATTTTTGTTACGGCTTGGTCATAACATCATCATTCCTCACTAGATCAAACTTCGCTCTGCTTCACTGTTTAAAGCCGTAAGTGTTGCCATTCAAATTAGAAAGCCATGCAGTGAGTGAGTCACTGAAGAGTACTTTCGATGCATGTTGGCGATGTTTATTATGCTGCACAAATTGTCTTAAGTTCGAATCTGGAAGAAATATTCAAATAAGAGAGCTGCTGAGCAGGTCGTTCTTGTTGTACGTTTTATTTCTTGGTCAGTACGTATTTTGCAAAAAATCTTGTTTTTGAGACGTTTATATACCCAGCACGAAACACATAAAATTTCCAACTTGCCTGCAGAGCTATTCAGTAATTACACTACTGAGGCTTCATACATATACCATGATGATCACATCCCCATGCAGTTTAGCTGGTATTTAGAATTTACAGCGTTTTGTTATCGTATTCATTCACAACTGCACGTTTATTGGCAAGAAGCTATTTTAATTCCTCAGTTAAAAATGTTAGAATTAAGCTTTTCCTTCCAAAGCTTTTCTCACTCAATATTCATGGAAAAGTAAAGAATTAAAATTAAGACTTGTAAAGGCGGGAAACTGAAAATGAATTACATAACCGTGCATAATCCCTTATTGTTTTATACGAATCCATTTTGTCACGTTGTTAATCTTGGACGAACTTTAACAAATGTTTCTTTTATAACTGTAAAGCCTGAAAATTTTCTTAAGCCCTCTTTTAATTAAGCGATAGCCACTGTGAAAGACAAGCTATTATCCATCTTGATTACTACTTGTTTCTTTCAGCAAACCACAAAGCTTTCAGAGTTTCTTAAGCCTAGTTTTAATTTAGCAACATCCGGTTTATATACAACTTAATACAACTTGAGCGACAGCTCATTATGTGAGTTCATCACTTCATTTCACAATCGATTTAAAACATAAAGCTTTGTTTGATGACTTGATTTTAATTAACCACTAGCAACAAGATTCACACGCCAATTTTTAACCCGGTAATTTGTCTTGGCAATTGTGCGTTAGCAACGGCAACCTGCAAAAATTCAGACTTTGTGTTAAGACGTTTACATGACCTGATCAAATTCAGTATTTCAGTAGAATTTTTAACTAACTTACTTATTTACTTACAGGGTAGGTCTGTCGCTCAATACTGAGCATTTTAGACCGCTCTAAAAAATAACAATAATAACTATAAAATAAATAAGTAAATAAATAAAATAAGGTCAGTAGATGAAATACGACGACGTAGATGAAATACGATACGACCTCGAGTATACAATAGCCACAGTCAGTTTACCGCTGTGTGATTTGTGACCTGTCCTTTCAGTAAAAACGAGGCTGGAATTTGTTTAGACACAAATCTCACTGCTGTTCATATGAAAATGATGTTGTTCTCCTCGACCTGATAACTAGTTTGTATTTACGTATGAAAAACACAGGTGTTAAGTATCAAAACAAAGTCGACTTCAGCCTCTCTTCCACTCAAAGGCCAGGACCCAGTTGTTCAAAGCCTGATTAAGCTAATCCTGGATTAACTTTAACTTTGATTCTAGTTTAATTACTAATCAATAAAGATTCTTCCAAAAGATTTTTGCCCCTCAGTTTTCCCTTAGACTTTTCTTTACCTTTAGCTCGAAATTAGCCTTTAAAACTGTTTTTAACGAGCGAGATGAAAGCCTCGATTAACTTCTAATCGTACATTAGCGTCAATCGACCGGCTTTCGAACTACCGGCCCCCCAGGTGACGAAGAACACAACTGTAAAATGAGCCATTCATGAGATCCATTCATGATTAATTGGTGCTAACGAAATCGCACCAACTTGTTCGCAAGTGTTTTACAAACGAATGCAATTTCAGTGAGAAATTTCAAGACATTACGAGTGCCTGTTAATAAAAGATTGTACATACAGTACTTTCCGCAAAATCAGTTGCAAAATTACGAATTGACCAGTTACTCGGCCAATTTCCCTTCATGGTTAGGATTGATATTGCGCTCTTCAGCCCAGCTACGCCAAATATTGACCCAAGTTTGTTTGCTTTTTGTGTCATCATTTCATGGCTTTTGTTTTAATTTTTGAAGCACGTACATCCTCATTGCAAATTGAGCGCTAAACGACTGTCCTCAGACTGTCGGCCTTTTTTTTTTGGGGGGGGGGGAGGGGTCAAATTTGCTGCTGATGACTGTGCTCACGCGCCTTGCCATGGAAACAGAATAAAGAGGAGTGTAATTTGGAATTAATTCTACTGTTTTCGACCAATCAGGATTTGGTATTTTGTTGAGTATACTATGAAGTCACAAACTACAGGGGATACCCAACGGATATTTCGGAGGGCCCCTGTTCGAAAGATCTTAATCGCTCAGAAATTCGCCAAGTTTTCAGTGGTGTACTCTTGATCACCTCAAACATAGATTGTTCAGTGTATGAATACAGAATATGGCCCAAAAAGCGCGCCCTTAGTGTCGTAAAACCAAAAAAATCGAACCAATCATAACTCGAAGCCATACATCAACCAACCAGCACCAAGCGCGATTGACTGGATCGTACTTCTCGTTGATTGAGAAAGAAGCGCAAGTTCTTCTAGCCTATCACAGAGCGAAGTAAAGCTAATCCTGAACAAATGAAACCCGCTCTATCTGAGAATGTTAACAAACGCGCTTTTATCAGCGCCAGAGAACTAACAGTTAGTGGCCTTCTCAATAGGGACAAGCCGCTAGAAAGTATTTTCTGTGAATCATTAGAATTATATCGAGTTATAATAAATAAACGAAGCCCGTGAAGTGGCGGCCAACCGAGAAGTGGAAAAGACGCTGAAGTCATGTACGCCAGCTTAGGTACGGATGGGGTGATGATGATGATGATGATGATGATGATGATGATAAATAAACACGAATTGACGCATGGAGAAAGAGTAAAGAGCAATACGTTTAAAATACGAGCCGAGGGCGTGGGTTCTGTTGTTTAAATTCTCCCAAATTTTGACCCGTGCAACCACGAAATGTGGAAACAGGGAAAAAACTTTCTTTGTTACGAAATAAATTATCAAATTAGTTTTCCACAGGGAGTTTCTGGGTACTTCTGGAATATTACATTTTAGATCGCTTGATTCACTGTCACGCACCTCTTTCATATTTTTAGCCTGGATTGGTTCACTTTCCATTGCTCTAACGTTTTTCACTGGCCCTGTTTCTGGAGTCCTGGTCAGCAAGGCCGGCTGTAGGTTAACAACTCTAATCGGAGCTCTGATCTGTGCAATTAGCCTAGCCACCGCTTCCCTGTCCGAGGGCCTGGTGACCATGTATCTGTCCTACAGCATTCCCTTTGGCATAGGAACCAGTTTTGTCTTCAACGCAGGACTTGTGATTGTCAGCGGCTACTTCAACAAGCGGCGATCTCTGGCTTTGGGTTTTGTATCGGCTGGTCAGGGTCTTGGCGTTCTGGCTCAAGGGCCGCTTTTGCAAAAGCTCATAGATAGCTATGGCTGGAAGACAACCTATAGGATCATGGCTGGGGTGGTATTCGGTATCTGCTTGCTTGGAATCAGTTACGACCCTAATGTAAAGAGCGAAGGGGTCAAAGACAAACGCGAACAGTTATCCTCGGCTACTGACGACAGCCAACCGCGTCAAAGGAGACTGGGAAGGCGAGGGATATTTCTTGATGTATCAGTGTGGAAGGTCCCTGTTTTCGTGGTATTAACTCTGTCTTCTTCTATTGCGAAATTTGGGCACTTTGTACCGCAAATTCACCTGGTAGGTTTGATTCACTCTATAATAACACTGTTATAATACAATTACAGATTTTTATTGCTATCAATTAATGTAAAGTGAATCTCTTGAGCTTTTGTTATTGCTTTTGCTATCATTATTGCTATTGTTATTGTTACTGTCATTGTCAGTTTCTCACTAGGGAAGTTAAGCAACGACAGCGACAAAGGAAACGAAAACGTCACTTGAAAATACAACTTCATTCTTTTTGTGCTACTTCGAGAATATTTCAACTTATTCAACTTAAAAACGGCCAACCACCCAGGAACCACATTGGTAGGTGTGGCGTTCGAGTTAAGAAAAAGAATGGAAAAATTCACTCTCGTATGCTCATGTTCTCCACAAAATGTTAAATAGGTCAATTCACATTGCTGTTTTGCAGAGGATCGCAAAGAAATGTACCAAAATTTAGAACGCTCGTAGAGAGCAATCGTTTTTCCACATTAAACCTATTGCTTTACGACGCTCTCGTTGTCGTCGCCGTCGTCGTTGCTTAAGTTTCCTACTATCGGTCACTTGGAACTTCAGGATGATGCTTCCTTTTAATTTTGTTAGTACGCATCCATTCTACGCATCTCGATGGCCTGAGAACCTCTGATTTCTTAAACGCCTGTGCCTCCTAGTATGAAAGTACTTTAAATTTGCGAGGTTGATGACTATGCAGGAGAAGCAGATCTTTGTAAAGGTTACTTGAATCCAAAACCAAAGTTGTGGATAACTGAGCATTTTTCAGAGATGCCATAAAACGTTGTGTAAAAGGTTTTTAGAAATTATTGTTGTTTAATTAACTGATAAAAATGTGTGGTTACCTTCAATTTTCTTTTTGGATTCTAATAGCCCTTGTAAGATCTGCTTTCCGGCGTGGTTATAAACGCACATGCATATCTCTTTATTAGGCGGCACGGTATTCAAGCAGAAACGACGGAAACGCCAACCAAAACCAGTTGAAAATAAAAAAAAATATTGTGTTAGGAGCTACTTCAAGAGTTTACAACCCATTCAACTTGTACAATGCGCTATCCAAGGACAAAGGATAGGAACGGCCTTCAACTTTAGAAAGAGAATGAAAAACTAACCATCGTGAGCTTTTAAAAGTTCTTGTCTTTTCACTTCGTCAGCAGATGGCTGGCAATGAAATGTTTACCAAAATGTATAATGTACGACCAGACAGATTGTTTTAACTCCTTCTACTTTCCTTTCTGACGCTCTCATGGCCGGCATTGCCGTCGTCATTGCTACGTTCCCTATTGTCACCGTTACTGTTACTGTGACAGATTACAAGCCAATTTATGTAATGTTTAAAACACGAGCAGCAGTGTTTTATCGGGATTTAAAACCACGAGGCGCAGCCGTGTGGTTTTAAGACCCGATAGATCACGTGCTGCGAGTTTTTTAAAAGGCTTCAAAAACATTCCTGGAAAAGCGTGTGTCAAAAGAGTTCATAACAATGATGCTTTTGTGAACGTTAGAAATTAGCATACGAGAAAAACTTTAAACACCGCATACTAATAAGGAGGAGGTTTTATCAGGTTTTAAAACCACTGCGCGTGATGTTTTATCGACCATTTGATAGGTCAATGGGCCTATGAATTATTAATGATTTTGGAAGAAATAAATTGATGACAACAACTTTGGCAGTTGCAAAGCAAAGCAAAGAAACTAACTGTATTATAAAAAAAACAGATGGAGCAGCCCGGCCTTCAACTGGCTTTCAAACTGAGCTGCTACAAAACAACGTTGCGTCAGTACACTAATATTGCAATATCGTGGGTTCGAATCCGGTTGAAGCTCAATTTCTTACTTCCTATCTTTCCTCTTCTCCTCTTTCTTCTTCTTCTTCTTCTTCTTCTTCTTCTTCTTCTTCTTCTTCTTCTTCTTCTTCTTCTTCTTCTTCTTCTTCTTCTTTTTCTTCCTCTTCTTCTTCTTTTTATTCTTCTTCTTCTTCTTTTTATCATTTTTTTCGTTGCCGCTGATTGAGTTACTAACTTCGCGTAAGGGTCTTTCAGTCGTGAAATATCTCATCTCATCATCTCATCCACAGTTCACACTCGCATGAAATTCAGCGTCAACAATGCCTGTATTTTCTATCTATAACTAGGTGCGATTCTGTGAAGACCTTGGTTTACCTGCTGACAAGGCTGCCCAGTTGTACATTTACTATGGACTATCGTCAGCCATTGCACGAGTGTTAGCTGGTCAGGTTTGTGACGTGAGTGGAATAAATCCATTTTACATCTACCAGTTAGCGGAATTTATTGTCGGTTTGTCATCCATTCTTGTCACACTGGCCGAGAATTACACTGCCATGATTGCTTTTGCCGTGGTTTACGGATTTTGCGACGGAACGTTCCTTTCAACCTTGAACGTACTTCTAATGACGTGTGTGGATGCAAGTAAAAGGCCGGCCGCACTTGGGTGGAATATGCAGTTTACTTCGATATTTCTGGCCAGCGGCCCACCTATTGCAGGTAGGCTTAGGATTATTGCCATTTGTTTAATTATAAGTGGCTGGTCAAATGGGGGCAATTTGTAAGTGGAAGGAATGCAGGAAGGAAGGAAGGGAGGGAGGGAGGAACGAAGGAAGGAAGAAAGAAAGATAAGTTTGAAATGAGGGTGGTTGTCTGAAGTTTTGAAAGCGATAAGGTACCAGAATCTTGTGTTAGGGTGTGGCTTCCGATTCCTTTAACCTGGAGTAAAAACAAGCAAGTTTAAGTAATAGCATTTTACACTGACAGTTTATGGGCTGCCGGTTGCGTTAACGTGTTGGGCATGATCTGTGTTAAGTTGATTAAATCTTGACCGTAGACATAATCATGGATATTTTAAAACAATTGCTCGTTAGACTGCTTCCTTGTTCAAAAATTCAAGTTTTGACTGATAAATGATTTTAGAATTTGGAGGGGTTATTGTCGTCCTCGATCTCGGACACCCAGGGGCAGGTAGTTGGATAAAGAGGAAGTCAGAACTGATTAACGAATGAGTTATTATTTGAAGGGCCGTATTATAAAGGGGAGAGGGTAAATATGCAAATTTGAAATGTCACCATTTACAATAAATTTTCTCTTTTCTTTTCCATAGGCTTAATGGCTGACACATTTGGTACCTACGACAGTGCATTCTACATGTCTGGAAGCGTAGTCATGTTAGCAGCAGCCATACCATTTATTTTGCTCTTAATTAAAAGAAACGAAAATGGCTTCGGCGGCGAGAAAGGCCAGGAACATCGCCAAGAACTTCCTAAACGACTTACAATAAACGGCGACTTGTCCTGCCACGATAACATGGCTGCAAATTTTTCTTTAGATGGGGGCTCAAAGGTTATCCAGAGAGTAGTTAATGAAGTTGTGAATGAATCCTTTACAACGAGTGATGAAGAAATTTCCAGTAAAGCAAGGATACTTGCGCCTTGTAGCCATATAAAAACTGTTGAACTTGAATTAGAAGTAAATGTTCAGGTATCGTCACCAGTCACGATTGAAAACAAGAACGAAACAGCAGAAGAACTTGAGTATAATACGCGAATGCAGGCGCGCCACTATGTCCTGAACACGTTTATCGTTGATATTTAGAGCAGGTTTCAAAATGGGTAGCAATGGGGGGCGGTTGTATATGCTTGAGGCCATTGCTTATTTAAATTTCTTCGTTAGCCATGTAAATGGTTTTCCCAGTTAACCTTCCTAGTTTATTTTGCTGCAATTTGTACATAGCGTTACGGTGCACTTGGGTGCATTTCTCGCATTGATTTGTGGACAGTAAGTCCACATTAGCCTTGTTATGCCTATGAACCTTCTCATGTATTTAATCAAATTAAATTTTGATATACAACCTTCAGTGATAAAATGAGCAAAACAAACAGTAACCTTTCAATATCATCATGGCATCGTTATTAAGACAAATTTAACTGTTGACAAAACTAATACACGGATAAAGCACAAGATAAAGAAAAGTAAAATTCTTAGACGGTTGCTAGAGAAACTGATGTCGACATATTAGCCAACCGAACGCAGAAGCTCGCCTGTTGAGTTCCACTGATATGCTGCAAAGCTTATTCCATCTCCAGTTCCGTAAAATACACTGATTGCGACTAAAGGTGCAAAAGTAGAAGGCAGACGTGATAACCACTACACGATAGTCGAACCCACAGTGACAGCGGCGGAACGAAATAGCACAGCTGATTCTTATTACATCCCTAAGATCACAGGGTCGATCACTCAACAAGGAAATAAGATTTCGAGTCCTCGGCTGTGAACCTTTGTTTTCTGTTACCCGTCTATGCCCTGACAGGAAAGGGGGAATATTGTATACGCATTGCGCATCTAGAGTTTTGTGCGCATGACATAGAAACATGTGCTCGGACAGTTGAAATATACAGCTGTGTTCTGCCAAATGCTTTGGCTTATTGCTTTGTGTTACAATAGAAGCCATTTAGAGCCAGCCACCTTAACATAATAAAAATGAAAATTCGCTACTTTTCTGCTTATCATGAGAGTGAAAAGAGCACCACTGTTTCGGGCGGAGTCTCTTCATAAAGGGCAAATCCAAATTCACAGTTTATCTCTTCAGGACCCTCTCTATATATGTTCCCCAAACCCACTCCATGATTTATCAGCTACTGAGTTGTGTGCTGAAAACTTTTCACAAGTCAGAAGTCTAAAAGACAGCTCAAATAAGAACAGTACAACCTTAGGTTTTACGTTAAAAAGTGAAATTGAAGAACTATTTTCCGAGATTTCTTCAGGGATTTTTTGTGAGGAGAGAGGGGGGTTAAGTGCTGAAATTCACACAGCATACAATTGATGTCTGCGAATCATTTTGCGCAGTGTCTCTTGACTTTATTAGTTTGTGTAACGAGTTTACAAATCTACTTATCAAGTATATAAGAAAGTAATTAAAAAGGCTTATCAGCCTCGTTAAGCATTGAAAGTTTGGAAAAACAGGAATCTTTGTGGCGTGTTTCTTCTCAGGCGTTTTGCAATACCAGTAGTGCCAGTGCGCATGCCACCAACACGATACCACTGATCTCTTGGATCTCAGCAGCTGAGCCGACGACCACGACGACATTGCAGAGGTCATCTTCGCAACAATCGACGATGCACTCACTGGCCGTTTTGCACTTGGGGTTTTTATTCTTGCCGCATTGTTTTTTAAATCCACAGTGCTTGGAATAGATTTCCTCGCCGGCGGATCCATACTTGGCGTAAAATGTAACGCAGGTCGCTTTGCGCTTTGGACAAGTTGACGTCATCTCCCGCGATTCGCAGTCCTTCCAAGACGTTGCACTATCGCATTTGTTGCATTCCAGGCTCACCACTGTATAATCAAACGTAATTAGGCGTTAAATTGAATAATATCTACTGAATCTCACAATGATTTCTTAAATAGCTATTTTTAATGAAGAACTGAAATTCTAATTATACCCATTTCCCGAAACCCGAAACTCGAAAATGAAATAAATACAATTTTGCACTATAGAGGGACTATATAGTGGATGTTACGTCCGAAAAGGGTTCCTTCTCCAATCTGGAGGTATATAAAAGGGTAGGGATTTCACAAGCCGCGCCGAAGTATAGAAAAGAAAAATTGTTTTAATAATATTTGATAATATTTTGAACAGGCCAATCGAAAAGAGATGCAGTTTTTCTACTCTATGTATGTGAAAGGGCTAACGATTTTTATGGAAGATCACCACGAAAGGGTTATGTTTAATGTCAAAAAAGGTAGATAAAAGGGTAAGGGTTTGGACCTCAGGGAAGAACTAGAAGAACCAGGGAGGAACCATACATTATTCTCATTCATTCACCAGGCTTGAAATATACTATTTATTTCAATACTATTATGGTAACTATCAGTTACCATTGTCTTAACTGAAGACTAACAATAGTTAAGGCGTAGATGTGATGACAACCAATGATGACCGTATGTGGAGTCGACGAAATGTCGTGTAACTTTAATTACCGTTAATTTTCCTTTTAAAATTGGACATAAAGAACCTGAAATAAATCAGAGGACCTACAGCAGCGTTTGCATTTGCTCAGAATGCAGTCTTATTAGACATGATTGTTTGTATCATACATAAGGAAAGGACCAGACCCAATATTGAATTAGCTGTTGGATAATTTTTTATCGATTAACACCTTTTCCTCTTAAAAGGATAAGAACCTAAGATAACAAGAACCTATTTAAGAACCTAAATAAGCTTCCTTCTCACTAGGCACCAAATATATAAGAACTTTTCTAGGCTTAATTGGAAAAATCTAGGTTCTTATACGCGGGTTTTACTGTACTTTATTGCCATGGTTTCAGTTGGGAGTTTAAAGAAATGCGGTCACCACCGAACGGCAACGATTAGTGGGCTATGGGCTTCATAATGTTCAGCGAATACCAACAAGAATAATTGAAGTGTGGTAATTAACAGTTATTTCATCAGAGACGCACTGTATATCAAATTATAATCAACGTAACATAGCGTCGACTTCAGTGGTCATAAGCATTTGACAGCAAGCTGGAATCAAATTATTGTTTTATTAAGAACACTACCACAAATTATTGACGTTTGAACAAAACGAAAAACAAAAGAAAAGAAAACAAGCCGAGCGACTAAGTAGAAGTGTCGATCAATATATTGACTTAATGAAAAGGGCGCCAAAACCTTGTGGCACCTGACATTGTTCGTGGCAAAAGGTGAATGGATATTGAATTAAACCGCTCCAAGACGAACGAAGAAGTTATTTTTTTGGGGAAAAACTTCTATATCGTTGGTATCGTTGGAAATATGGTGTATCATCAGGGTTTTTGTAAAATTATTTGTTATCAGCGTCTTAAGCGTGCCGCATTGGAGTTTAATCGACTTGAAGACAGAATTTAAGCTTATTATGCCTAGCTGGAACAGGTTATTTATATGAGGCTCAGGCAAAAGAACGGAAAAAGAGAAATAAACAAGTTATGGTAAGTGAATTGGTTTGAAATTAAATACGTGCACCAAAAACTGACCTGGCTCTATGGCCACTGGGTGTATACTAGCCGATCAAAATTCGAGGTTAAATACTTTGAAATCTTAGCTAAGACTCACCAGATGGCGCAAGGAGAGCCAAGAAAACGACGACAAAGAAGACTTGGACGGGCTTCATGTTGGTCTCAGCAACGGGAGAAAAAGATTGATCGAGATGAAGCCGCTTGGTCTGCGATCCTCAGCTTGGTGACACTGATATGATCAGTGTATTAAAGACTGGGGCGGACCCTATAGGCGAGGGGGAAAAACGGACCCAATAGAAAGGCCGAAAGGGATTTGATTGGCTCAGCTGCCATGATATGAGCCATTATACCATGCCCGAGAAATATCGACCATTAAATTGTGTTCCGGTTGTTCTTGTAAAGCGAAATCAGCAAGATCTAGCGATATTTCTTGATTGTTTCTAATAAAACTATTATTCCACTCGCGCTTGTTGGATATGAGATGATTATAGCCAACTCGGTGCTACACGCTTCGTTGGCTATCTATCATGTCATATCCAACGCGCTCTCGTGGCTGGTAAAACTTAAAAAGGCTGATTTGTAAATTGCCAATCAGGAACGCGCGTTTCTTAAAGTGGTTTCTATTTGTCAAGACTGGCCGACCAGAACACTCGGTCCGTAAATGGAGTGCAACAATTTGAAGGACTGGTTCTTCGAATTCTTCCAAATGGCGCATTTTGAGTCAGATTAGGGTGTTTAAATTTGAAGAAATTAAAACTTGAAAAAAAAAAAAAAAAGATAGTTTCCATTCAATAGGGAGTTTCTGGGTACGTCTGGAATATTACATTTCAGCTCGCTTTATTCACTGTCACGCACCTCTTTCATATTTTCAGCCTGGATTGGCTCACTTTCCATCGCTCTTATGCTTTTCACTGGTATGCTTTTCCCGATTGCGCTGGTAAAATCCTTTAAAAGTGCTGGCAAAAATGGCTAAAAAGTGCCCAAAAAGTGCTCAAAATCTCAAAATAGTGCTCAAAAGTTGCCAAACGTTGTGAACAGTTACCTCTAAGCTTTTCGTAAATATGTCAATTTTTACTGAAGTAATTAACATTACTATCTATTTTGAGTAGTGTTTTTCGACAGGTTGTTATGAAAGGTTGATAGCATATAGAACAATAATCTTTTTCAAGTTACTTCACATGAAACGACGAACGTTCTCACGCTCAGTAAGGATAAGTCCACGTGCCTTTCTATGACAACAGTCTTTTATTCTTGACAACATCATTAGTTATTCAAATTTAGTTCTTTTCATTAGTTATTCAAACTTACAATAAACGGCGACTCGTCCTGCCACGATAACATGGCTGCAAATTTTTCTTTAGATGAGGGCTCAAAGGTTATCCAGAGAGTAGTTAATGGCGTTGTGAATGAATCTTTTACAACGAGTGATGAAGAAATTTCCAGTAAAGCAAAGATACCTGCGTCTTGTAGCCATGCAGTCATTTCAACTAACGTTGTCGGTTCAAAACATGAAGCTAAAAGACAAGACCGAAAGTTTACCTGGGATTTTTATGAATAAATTCTTCAAAATCAGTCATGCATGGAGAAAACAATAGGTTGTAATTAGCAGTACAATGACCTGCACGTGCAGGGATGATTTTGATGAAATTATTGATAAAAATAATCCCACAAAACATTGCGGCCATGTCTTTTAGCTTGATTTTAATCAGACAACGTTAATTGAAATAGCTGTATAAAAACTGCTGAACTTGAATTAGAAGTAAATGTTCAGGTATCGTCACCAGTCACGAGTGATAACAAAAACAAAACAACAGAAGAACTGGAGTATAATACACGAATGTAGGCGCGCAACTATGTCCAGACCTGTTTGTTTAATTTTTGTTTTTGTTTCTAAGTTATTGTTGTTATTTCTTTTGTGTAAATGGCAATTTGTGCAAGTTCAATCGTTTACTGTCAAATCTAGAAAAGAAAAAAAGCATATCTTGTAACCTAGACACTAAGAAATTGTATTAATATTCAAAAACTGTTGAAAGTGTTGGTCGATAATATAATTAGAAAATGCTGTAAATGTTTGTTCTTTGCATTAAAAGTTAAATTTATTATTATTATTATTATTATTATTATTATTATTATTATTATTTGAAACATAAGCAAGCGAAAATTAAAGTTAATAGCCGACGTTTCGGCGTCATCGTGACACCATTCTCAAGGCAAAGTGGATAAATTAATGCGAAGATTTGATTTCTATACGCTACAGTCTCTACAAATTAGCATATTAACAATGGATCTCAAGTTCTTCAAGTGAATACCTTTGCGCGAATCGAGTCTGTTTGCACGTTTAGGGATGGTTTAAGTTTTCTTATGAAAAGCATCTCCTTAATTAGGCAATCAAATTTGTTCGAACATTTAGCTAGCACGTGAAATTGTTCTGAAAGACAAGTAAATGGTTTCCCCAGTTATTTTGTTACAATTTGTACATAACGTTACGGTGCACTTGGGTGCCTTTCTTGCGTTGATTTGTGGATAGTAAGTCCACATCAGCCTTGTTGTCCTTATAAACCTTCTGTTGTTATTGGTGAGCAAGTTATAGCTGTTTTCTTGACTGTTCAGGTTACTATAGCAACAATATAACCTGTAAAAAATAGCCCTAAATTTAGCTTCAAGTGATTATAACTCAAACATGAGGTCGGTGACCCTCATTTCTTACTATCCAGTTGCAATCAGCATGTCAAGATGCAACTTTTTTCAAGGTTAAAAAAAATTGGGAGAAGTTCAGAGGTACGTTGACTTTTTTTAAAGGTGGCTCTGAACCTATTTCTAGAGAAAGTTTGCAAAATTATACGTTGCGTCTTGACATGCTGAATTTTTAAAACTTGGAAAAAGTTGGGTTTTAACATGCTGATTACAATATTTAATAATAAAAGAAAAGTAGGTCACCAAGCCAGCTTTTTAGTTATATTCACCTAAAGCTAAAATTTAAATAGGGCTGTTTTTATAAAATCATATTGTTTCTATGGTAGCCTGTTAAGTCTAGAAATTATCATAACTTGTTTACCAATCTGTAGGCATTTATTTGAAACCTATATTGTTGTATAAACTAATGAAGAATGGTGGTAATCATATATTAAATTTTAAAATTTCGATACTTTTCTGCTTATCATGAGAGTGAAAAAGGCACCACTGTTTCGGGCGGAGTCTCTCCGCAAAGGGCAAATCCAAATTCACAGTTTATCTCTTCAGGACCTTCTCTATATATGATACACAGAACCCATTCCATGATTTATCAGCTACTGAGTTGTGCACTGAAAACTTTTCACAAGTCAGAAGTCAAGAAGACAGCTCAAATACAACCTTAGGTTTTAGATTAAAAAGTGAAATTGAAGAACTATTTTCCGAGATTTCTTCAGGGAATTTTTGTGGAGAGCGAGGGGGTTTAAGTGCTGAAATTCACATAGCATGCAATTGATGTCTGCGAATCATTTTGCGCAGCGTCTCTTTATTTTATTAGTTTGTGTATGGAGTTTACAAATCTACTTATCAAGTATGTAAGTGAGTAATCAAAAAATGCTTATCAGCCTCGTTTAAAGCGTTCAAAGTTTGGAAAAACAGGAATCTTTGTGGCGCGTTTCTTCTCAGGCGTTTTGCAATACCAGTAGTGCCAGTGCGCATGCCACCAACACGATTCCACTGATCTCTTGGATCTCTGCAGCTGAGCAGAGGTCATCTTCGCAACAATCGACGATGCACTCACTTGCCTTTTTGCACGTGGGGTTTTTATTCTTGTCGCATTGTTTTTTATGTCCACAGTACTTAGTATAGATTTCCTCGCCGGCGGATCCATACTTGACGTAAACTGAAACGCAGGTCGGTTTTCTGCCCTTTTGACAAGTTGTCATATTCTCCCGCGATTCGCAGTCCTTCCAAGACGTTTTGCTATAGCATTTTTTGCATTCCAGGCTCGTCACTGTATAATCAAACGTAATTAGGCGTTAAATTGAAAAAAAAAAAAAAAAAACCAAACAAACAAACAAACAAACAAAAACTACTGAATCTTACAATGATTTTTTAAATAGCTATTTTAAATGCAGGACTTGAAATTCTAATCGTATCCATTTCAAAGTTTGGAGAAAGAAGGAGTTTGTGGGGGGTTTTGGACTATCAGGGGACTATATATGTGGATGTTACGTCCGAAAAGGGTTTCTTCTCCAATCTGGAGGTATCTAAAAGGGTAGGGATTTCACGAGCCGAAGCACAGAAAAGAACTACAATTGTTAGTTCGATATTTAATAATATTTTGAACAGACCAAAAGAGATGCAGTTTTTCTACTCTGTGTATGTGAAAGGGCTAACAAATTTTATGGAAGATCACCACGAAAGGGTCACGTTTAATGTCAAAAATGGTAATATAAAAGGGTAAGGGTTTTGACCTAAGGGCAATCTGGCACCCAGAGTCCTCAAGCACTTTGGGGAGCGGTTAGTCGCCAGGAGAGTCTCTGGGGTAAAACAATGCAAACCGTTACGGAGCAGCTAATCAAAAAAATTTAACTTTTTAGAAGTCCCCAGAGTCTATCCTGGCGCCCACCCGCTGACCAAAAAGCCTGATGACTCTGGGTTCGAGATTGACCACAGGGAAGAACGTCCCGATAAAAAAACTTTCTTGAATACCGCACTGGGACGCTGGCAGAAGAAATTTATAATATGTGCCAAGTTTCCCCACTTTTATTGGCCAAAAAAAAAAAATCAAAACCAGAGAATTTAAACAGTTCTGGAACTGGTTCGGTAAGAGTAATTGCCCAGGGGCTCTCCCGTTCTTACAATAAACTTTCGCCAACAAAAATCTCTTCCACCCGACTAACTGCCCCTGGGTCTCCTTGGATGTGTCATAGGTGAATACCGTATTTACTCGAATCGCTTATTTAATTTTTCGTGTCTCTTGTGCGGCGCTTATTCGAGGGCGGCGCTTATTTGAGGGCGGCGCTTATTAAAAGGCCCATACCACAAAGCCAAAACATTTTGATTGTACAAGCAAACGCTGACAATCTCCTTACTGCAACAGTTACAGGGAAGAGAAAGAGGGAGGTTGGGCTTGTCGTACCGGCGAAGTTTACAGCCTTCACGCAAGAACTGAAGAACGCGAACATTTTGAAGAGAGAACTGAATGAAAGAGCATATTGAGATATACTCACTTCGAACTGAAAAACATCACTATTGATGAAAATAAATTCTCATTGCTGGCTTACAACCACATTGCAGCGATTACTGTGTATTTTCATCATCTTATGGAAATACTCAAATAAGCGCCGCACCGGAGCTGCAGCGCTTATTCGAGGGCGGCGCTTATTAACCATTCCGTTCCATGTGCGGCGCTTAATCGAGGGCGGCGCTTATTCGGAGGCGGCGCTTATTCGAGTAAATACGGTACCTTAACATAGGTGGCATATATATATATATACAGAAATGGAAGTGTGAAAAAGTACATGGAAAATAAAATAAACTAAAATTACATGTCACATTTTCAAACTTTCATTTCTGTATTACATATGCCAACAATGTTAATTTCTTCACATTTGACAATGGTTGCGATCACATCTGCGTCTTAATTATAGTTATTCCTCAATTAAGACAATAATACTATTATGATTAGATAGAAGAAGATCCTCGCAGTTAGTAGTACGCAACTTCGGTCAACTTAAGCAGTTGCGAAAAGAAATCCAGACTCAGGCTCATTTCTTGAAACAATTCAGGCTTGAACGGGATTCGAACCGATGACCTCTGCGATGTCGGTGCAGTGCGCTACCAACTGAGTTATCAAGCCAACTGGGAGCTGTTCATATTGTGAGTTCGTAATTTACCCGTGTCTGAAGGATAAATTAAAAAATATGAATATATGAAACATCATATATTGAACTGCCAAAGAAAGCTTAGATAGAAGAAAGATCCTCGCAGTTAGGTAGAGGATCTTTCTTCTATTTAATCTTTTACGATGTGACCAGCTCGCAGTTGGTTTGATAGCTCAGTTAGTAGAGCACTGCACCAGAAACGCAGAGGTCCTGGGTTCGAATCCTGTTCAAGCCTGATTTTCTTTTTCAGGCTTTTTTTTTTCGTAACTGCCTAAAAGCGGCGTCTGTAAATATCAACCAGAGGTGTACGCTTTTGCGCAATCTCCTATAGTTATGTACTTTATCAGACTGGATGTTCTTCATTTGGAACAAAACTGGTTTGATTTTTAAAACAAGGAGGGCCAGGGGGGTTACATTTTCCCTTTGTTCCCTAGAAAAAATTAGATTTTCTCCCTGTTCCCCAAAAATAAGTCAAGATGTTCCCGAAATTCACTTTCGTCAAGCCTTTTTCTGTCAGATAAGTGGAGAAAGAAGAAGTCTCTCTCTCTGTGTAGCATGACAGCCATAGGTATTAAAAAAGGGAGGAACTCCTTCGTAATGTTTTAATACAGCTTTTAATTGGTTAAATTGTTTATGCACATGAATAGCAAGAAGAACTGGGCAAACGGAGGAACAACTGAACAAACCAGAAACGCAGACGAACGAACAAACGGAAGCCCGAGCGAACGAACATCCGAGCGAGCGAACGGATGGCCGAATGACCGAGTTAAAGATCAAACGGTACACCGAGCGCTCGCTGGCGAAAACGAACGAACGAGAAACCTAGTGAACGAACCCGCGAAACTAGATGAACAGCTGAAAGACCAAGTGGACAGCTCTTTTGTTTGAAGTCATAAGCGTTTATAAGGATCGATTTTCTGATATCCTAGTGCAAACTTAAAAGCGCTTATCAGTTTTTGAACGTATTTTAGTGAGCTCACCAAAAAGAGAATTAAGAAACAGTATAGATTGACAAAAGCAAAACAAAGCTCCATCTGCTCAGAAGGTCTGTCATTCTCGTCAGGGACACAGTGAACAGACCCGGTAAAGAGTTCAAGGAACGATAAACAATGAAAGACTCACGAAGGGCGATAGAGAATTCAGTCATCGGAAATGTGAGAAATGACGGAAATTTCTTCATAAACAGTTAAGGGAAATCTCTCCAAAAGTTAGAAAATGGTCGAAAGTAAATTTTCCCTTGTTCCTGAATATACCTGAACTGTTCCCTTGGCTAAAAGTTGTTTAAAAATATCCCTTGTTCCCTAAAAGTAAACGGCTATGTTCCCTTGTTCCGTAAAACCCCTGGGAGGCCCTCAACAAGGTCTTCGCAACATGTGGTGTCAGACACCGAAAACCCGGTTCAGGAGCGGTGAATTCAAGATCATAGCCTCACATCAAAAATAATCATCGGATCGAAGTAAAACATGTATTTCTTGCAATAGTCTACTGTGGGCTATGTTGTGAAACTTTTTTGAGAATTTTGAGTTTCTCGCTATTGCACACGTCTGGTTGATATTTTCAGACATCCGCTCTTAAGTTGCGTACTAATTGCGAGGATCTTTCTTCCATCTAATCTTTCATCTGCAGTTCAATATATGATGTTTCATATATTCATTTTTATTAATTCATCCTTTACGGGTAAATTAGGAACTTACAATATGACAAGCTCCCAGTTGGCTTGATAGCTCAGTTCATGAGCACTGCACCGGCATCGCAGAGGGCATAGGTTCGAATCCTGTTCAAGGCTGAATTTTTTTTCTGGCCTTCTTTTCGCAACTGCTTAAGTTGCGTGCTAACTGCGAGGATCTTTCTTCTATCTAATCTTTCATGTGCAGTTCAATATATGATGTTTTATATCTTCATATTTATTAATTCATCCTTCACGGGTAAATTAGGAACTCACAATATGACCAGCTCCCAGTTGGCTTGATAGCTCAGTTGGTAGAGCACTGCACCGGCATCGCATATATCATGGGTTCGAATCCCGTTCAAGCCTGAATTTTTTTCAGGTTTCTATTCTACTAACTGCGAGGATCTTTCTTCCATCTAATCTTTCATCCGAAGTTCAATATATGATGTTTCATATGTTCATATTTGTTAATACTATTATCATGGTAATTATCAGTTGCCATTGTCTTAACTGAAGACTAACTATAGTTAAGGCGTAGATGTGATGACAACCAATGATGACCGTACGTGGAGTCAACGAAACGTCGTGTAACCTTAAATTACCGTTCATTTTCCTGTTAAAATTGGGCATAAATAACCTGAAATAAATCAGAGGACCTACAGCAGCGTTTGCATTTGCTCAGAATGCAGACTTATTAGACATGATTATTTGTATCATACATATGAAAAGGGCAAGACCTAATATTGAATTAGCTTTTGGTTAATTAATTAATGATTTTAAAACACCTTTTCCTCTAAAAAGGATAAGAGCCTACGATGACAAGAACCTATTTAAGAATTTAAATAGGCTTCATTCTCACTAGAGACGAATTATATAGGAACCTTTCTAGGCTTACCTGTAAAAATCCAGGTTCCTATACGCGGGTTTTACTGTACTTTATTGCCATGGTTTCAGTTGGGAGTTCAAAAAAATGCAGTCACCACCGACTGGTAACGATTAGTGGGCTTTGGGCTTCATGATGTTCAGCAAATACCAACCAGAATCATAAAAGTGTGGTAATTCAGTAACAGTTTTTTCATCAGAGACGCACTGTATATCAAATTATAATGAACGTAACATAGCGTCGACTTTGGTGGTTATAAGCATTTAATAAACAGCAAGCCTGAGTAGAATAATTGTTTTATTAAGAACACTACCACAAATTATTGACGTTTGAACAAAACAAAAAACAAAAGAAAAGAAAACAAGCCGAGCGACTAAGTAGAAGTGCTGATCAATATATTGACTTAATGAAAAGGGTGCCAAAACCTTGTGGCACCTGGCATTGTTCTTGGCAAATGTGAATGGATATTGAATTAAACCGCAGCTCCAAGACAAACGAAGAAGTAATTTTTTTGGGAAAAAGCTCCTATATCATTGGTACTGAAATATGGTGTATCATCAGGTTTTTTGTAAAATTTGTTGTTATCAGCATCTTAAGCGAGCGCATGGGAGTTTAATCGAATTGAAGACAGAATTTAAACTTATTATGTTTAGTTTGAACAGGTCATTCATGATATGAGGCTCAGGTAAAAGAACGCAACAAGAGAAATAAGCAAGTTAAATGAATTGGTAAATGAATTAGTTTCAAATGCGTGACACCAAAAACTGACCTGGTTCTGGCAAATTTTTTTTGTTTTTTAAAACAAATATATTTCAGTTATTCTAGCCTTTGTTGTTTATTCTACCAAGCTCGTCACCTCCGCCGTTGGGATCAGTCTGCCGTCAGTATTTTGTATTTGAAATAATTTGCTGATCCAGGTCTACAAGTGATCCGGCACCACTTATCGGTTTGTGGCTGTGGAATTGCAGATTTTTTTGAATCTGGTTCTATGGCCGGACTGAATAAAGGGGTGAGCCAGTGGCTGTATGCCAACTAATCAAAAATTCGAGGTTAAATATTTGAAATCTTAGCTAAGACTCACCAGATGGCACAAGGAGAGCCAAGAAAACAACGACAAGGAAGGCGTGGACGGGCTTCATGTTGGTCTCGGCTACAGGAGAAAAAGATAACCGCTTGGTCTGCGATCCTCAGCTTGGTGTAAATGATATGATTAGTGTATTTAGAACGGGGCGGACCCTATAGGCTAGGCAACCAGCCGCTATACTAAGGAAATGAGCCCACGCGAGGGGAAAAACCGGACCCGAAAGGGATTTGATTGGCTCATCTGCCATGGTATATGAGCCATTATAATCCATCAAATATTTTCGCTCGCACGCGATTGGTCTAAACGCCTCACGTGGCCGAATATACCCCAGCTAAAACTGGGGAATATCCGATGATATTTTCCAAGGGATATTCTCCGGCCCAATTTCAAAAACTTCAAGGCGCGTCAAGTTTACAATTAATATTAATGTCAAGATGGGGGAACGGTTTGCTTTTGTGACAGAAGGAGAGATAAACCTCCTGGTCGATAAAGCAGTATCAGAAAACAACATACGCTCTAAACGTTATTGACGGTAAACTGTTCTTAAACGAAATGTTCAAAAACTCAAGCTCGTTGTTACACGTTGCAAAAAATATTTGAAGGATAATAACCACAATAGCCTCCATTTGGCTTTAAAAATATGCTCAGATATTTGTCCTTGGACATTATCTGCTCCGTGAAGCACACAGTTTTCCTCGAGTTTGCTCTTGGAAAACTGTTCGCTTCTCGGAACAGATAATATCCGCGGACAAATATCTGAGCATATTTTCGGGCCAAATGGAGGCTATTGTTTATTTATACCATACCCGAGAAATATCGACCATTAAATTGCCTTCTGGTTGTTCTTGCAAAGCGAAATCAGCAAGATCTAGCGACATTTCTTAATAGCCTCGTTGGCTATCTATCATCTCATGTCCAACAAGCGCGAGTGGAATAATTGTTAAATATTCACTTTTTTTTATAATCATTTATTTGCAAAAACACATTACCTACATTACTTACATTACGGGCTAAATACATCACTAGACGATATAGTATTCTACCTACAATACAATGCTTACTGGTTACTTACACTTGTCTACCAACAATACCAATACAAGACTCTAATTACAATTTAACACATACCAGACAGTAAAATGGCTTTCGCTCCTTACAATTACGGCTACTTACAATATATACTAACTTACGACTAAATTTAAACTACCTAATTACATCCAATCGTTACTTCATACCATGTACAGCAACATAGCTTACCGCCTACTTACTATCCTTTGTTATTAAAATATTCACTTAAGGGAGGCTGGAAAAACTAAAAAATGGCTTATTGATAAATAGCCAATCAGGATCGAGTGTTTCTAAAAGTGGTTTCTATTTGTCAACACTGGCCGGCCAGAGCGCTTGGTCCGCAAATGGAGTCAAACTATTTGAAGGACTGGTTCTTCGTATTCTTCAAAATGGCACATTTTGAGTCAGAGTGGGTGCGTAATTTTGAAGCAATTAAAAAACGTGCGTGCGAAACGTGCGAAGTAACTGAACTGGTTGGCTAGTTCTGACCAATGGAAAGCCCCGTTGCAACGTTTTGAATCTGTGGTATGAAATGTTAAAATGAGACGGTTTCAATTAAACATTGATTTGGAGCTCAAGTCTTATTATCCTACACAACGTTCACGGGTTTCTATCCGTTGGTCCGTTCATTGAAATCCTAAAGTTTAATTACTTATTTTCAAAGCTATAAGTTATAGAGTTATAATAACACTGAGCCTTAATAGGCCTTATCACGGTTTTCGACGCCATTTTGACGAGAAGGCAAACACGTCTGAAATAACAGTGTTTGTATGGAAATCCGATGTCAAATAATTTTCATAAAACATCACTTCTGAAAAATTCATGAAATGGAAACTTTTGGTACTAGGAAAAGGATTTTAGGAAAAAAATTGGAGGGATGTAGCTGTGCCAGAAAGCGTCCAGTCGTGTTTTGAAATTTCCATACATTTGTCTGTATTTTTTCCCGCGAACTATTTTTAGTAGCAGTTCACGGCTGGTTCGCTTTACAGACAAATGTTTGGAAATTTCAAAACACGACTGGACGCTTTCTGGCACAGCTACATCCCCCCAATTTTTTTCTTAAAATCCTTTTCCTAGTACCAAAAGTTTCCATTTCATGAATTTTTCAGAAGCGATGTTTTATGAAAATTATTTGACATCGGATTTCCATACAAACACTGTTATATCAAGCCTGTTTGCCTACTCGTCAAAATGGCGTCGAAAACCGTGATAAGGCCTATGGTACTTCTTTTTCGTATGCCTCACAAGGCGGTTCTAACTTTTAAAGCCTGTGGATTAAATCTCATCGATTAGACAGATTTTTCAAGCAGCACTTTTTATCATACTGCCTACAAGGATGCTATAGCTTTTGAATGAATAGTTTTAACCAGTATAAAATAATATTTTGGTTATTCTTTTGTATCTTGGCAACCAAAGTTTTTTTTCTTTTTTTTTCCGGGCGGCCTGCACTGTTTCCAACGTCTTACATGGTTGGTCGCGAGGACAAAAGAACGAACAACAGAACAATGCTCCCAACCCTAAAAAAAAAAAAAGACAATGCAGCTGCAGGTTGTCAAGGTCCAGTGAAAATAGAGCTTTTGAAAGGTGCAGGTCTACTGTTTTTCCTTTATTTGTTCGTTATTTTTCTTGAAAAGCCCCATTGTAAAGGTTCAATAAAGTATGTGAATATAAATGGTTGAAAGCAGTCCACAGTTTCCCTAGAAACTAATTCCCTTACATATACAATAAGGTTCGTCTGCCACGCGCCATTAGTATAGGAACACAAAAACAACCGACATTTTAGAGTTTCGAACTGATTAAAAATCAGCCATTTACATAACAAGCGACTTGAGATGCTGTTCTAAATGTGACCTCAAATCAGTTGGGCAAACTACAGGCGCTTTCGCTCCGATTTGTCATGCTGTAGCGGTAGAAGTAGAATGTACCGTCGCGCGTGGGAAACACGTTTAAAGATCCCTGTAGGATTCCCGCTAGCATTGGACGCGTTCTGGTCTTCAACAGCCACCACAAAACATTTTAATTCCTGGAAATAGTTGTTTACTAATTCGTTTACTTCTTTCTTTCTTTTTGTCTTTGTGAGGACTTTTCGAATTGTTAGTCCTGGGGAAAAGAAAATATATTTTTGGTATAACGGGTGTGACAGCACGCATCGTTTTTATTTGGCTTGGTCGAGTGGCTAGAGGTGTGGACTCGTAATTTGTTTCTGGGCAGTCCCCTGTTCAAACCCCAGGTCACGCTTTGTAAATAACCAACTGGTAAGCCTCCCTGCCAGTGTGGTTTTTATCGAGTTTCTGTTCTGTTTATTTAAAATATTTGATTATGCGGCTCTACTACAAGCTTCTAGCTTTAAATCTAACTGTGTATGAATAAATTTTTCTTTCATTTTGTAAGATACGTTCGTCGGCTAAAAGTGCATACAAGTAGTGAAATGACCGGCACGTGTATTTATTCTGTCTCTCGTCTCATGGAGAATCTGTTTTTTGGTCAGTTGGAAATAACGCAATAAGCATTTTGCTTGCGCTAAAATTTGCTACCTAAAAAAATAAGAGGAAGTTACAATGTTCGATGGTGTATGCCAGCTTTTACTTGAACCGGCGATTTAGTATTAATCCTGTATTGATCAAATGATTTTTTTCTCCAGGTATCAATTCGGTACTGAGCAGGCTGTTAAAGCCTGTTTCTGGGAAACTTCTTTTCGCTCAAAGAATGTCTAAATTGGTTTTTCCGAGATAATAAGGCATTATCCCAATTCGGTAATGTTTGGTTTGCACCCTCGACGGTAATTGGCGTATATCGTATATCGTTCTGGAAATGACACTTTTCTTGTTTTTTCTGCAATTCTGTTGGTACTATCATAACTGTGCAGACGATTCGAATTTCCAATGTTAACATCACTTATCTTTATAGTAGACTATAAACATAACATGTACTCGTAAATAACAATTATCCTAGTTTCGAAAGACTTTGACAAATATTGATATGAAAGAAAATCGATTAGGAACCGCTTTCCAGAAACTTCCACCTAAAAGAAACAAACAAATACCCTATTTATTTCGTTAATAACTTATGTGAATATTTTTTAATTAATCTCCACCTCCCCCCCCCCCCCTCCTTCTCCGCCATAACAAAGTGGACTGAGTACGATTGAGTGATTTTTGTCCAACAGTTTATATTAATCCTTTTACGCATCTTTTCAGAGTTAATAAGCTCTGGGCAATTTCATTTTGTTTAGCCTTTTACTGGGATTCTTTACGCCTAAAACTGGCGTTTTGACAAACTTTGGGCTGGAAAGTGGGATTTGCAACCCTCCCTCCCTTCCCCTCCCCTCCCCTCTCCTCCCGACCCCTCCCATCAGGATCTCTGTAGAGACCTCTGCAACTTTGTATAACATATTGGAATTTTAGTGATGGCAATCGAGAGGAATAAAAAACCACTAACTGATGTTTATATAAATTGTCTTCCGTTAGCTCATTTTTTTTATAAAGCTCGTTGTTTTGAAGCAATACAATAATACAAGCAATACAAGTCACTTTTGAAGTACAATTCGTACGTCGTGAAGGAATATTCCACAGTTTATGACTCATCAATATTTTCGTCGGCTTGTGATTTATCCAGCGATATTGTCATGATAAGCTTAGTAAATAGCGTTACAATCATGGTAATGCTTTCTCGTCATATGGCAAAATGTATTCTTTTTCCACAGCAATTAACTTCAGCTGCTGTAGATATCTAAATAATATACGTTAGTTTTAGCATTACTTTTAAAGCTACGGACATATTGGAATCAAAGTAAATCCAAAATTATTATAACGGAGCAGTTTTGTTTAAGATTGCTGTATAAATGTGAGTGAAAGACTTTGGTTTAGAGATTGCCGATAGGAAAATAAGTTTTTACTTTTATTTAATTTGTCACCTTTACATGTATATTTTACGTTTTATCGCCTTGCACGGTATATATTAAGTTGTCAATTTCTTTTCTTTTCACTTGAAAATGATGACATGGAGTCATCGAAACGTAGTGTAAAACTTCTTTCGCTTATTTTTATCATTAGATGTTTACCTAAATGTAAGATTATTCGAATTTATGTTAAAGTCTAAAAAAAAATTTCTCTGGCTAATTAAAAACGCTTTTAAAAAACATAAGCTTTTGGCTACCAGACTGCAGCCTTTAACGAATGGTAACTGAAGGGCGCAAATGTATGAATATATAATTATAATAAATGCGGAATAATAAACTCATTACATGAAGCTATTTAAAAGAATCGAATATTGTCTAGGTAACGCCATGGAATTGTTATCTGCTCGTTAGTCATGATGGCAGTGTGCCATGACCCAAGAGATTTTTGCAGTAGGTGGACACTTTTATCAATCACACTTGCGTTTTCAAAGTCAGTTGAATTTTTTCGAGTTCTTCTGCTGTCAATATGCATATTGCAGCTTATTCTCCCTTTAAGGATGTCACGTGATCACTAGATGTTCTAGGAACATTTTGTGTGTGACTGAAGGGAAGTTAGTTTTAATATCAGTAGAGTTTTGAACTTCTGACCCCAAATCAAGAGGAAGCCCCTTAAATTCGTAATAAAGCTAACTACGCTATAGTAGAATACTAGTAATGCAATGGACGCTTAACACTCAGTGGAAATTTGAATTCCCTGCGTGTATGAAGTTCCGACAATGTAGGAATTACAATCAGAAAACGTTAAAAAGAAGAAAGTAGGTAATTTCCATGCAAATAGACACAAATTGGAAGGCTAGTTAACTCTGAGGTCCAAAACTAAACATTGCCGAATATCCATTGCTAATTGCTCTCTGTGAAAAATCATTTTAGACATTCTTTGAGCAAAAATAAGTTTCCCAGAAACAGATTTAGTTATAAGCAGAACATTGCTCTGTATCGAACTCAGTGTTTATAGGAGAAATCATATTTTGATCAATACAAGATCAATACTAAACCAAAAGTGAAATATACTGAAAAGGGTACACAATCGAACTTTTCTAATTTCCCCGATTGTGCAGTTTATTTGACTACAATTAAAATACTTATTGAGTCACTTCTCCACAAATCTTCCCGCGAAATGAAACACAGAATGAATCAGCAACTCGAAACGTTCTCACAAAAATTAAAAATTGTGAATTAATTATCAGTCAAAAGCAATTCTTTTGTGGCAGCAAGACCAGAATGCATGGTACATCTGCTACTTTGTCGTGTTTTATCCCTGTCACGGTGTACGTACTGCTTTCGGAGCGGCAGTGAAAATTTGAGCCCAGCGATTGCATTTCGATTTGAACTTAATATATTTAGAATAGCATCTGAAATGTGGCTTGTATAAATGACTACTTAAATGTCACGCTGTTTGTGTTACCCGATACTCATTGTTTAAAAGCCAATAGTGTGGTTCTTTTGGAGTCATGTCAGGTGCAGAACCTAATTGCAGCCTGTGGGCTGTTTTCACTAACCACTTCAATATCACGATGCCGCAAAAATTGCGAAATCGTAGTTTGCAAAATATCAAGAAACGACTCAAAAGTTAAAATTGAAGCGCCACCTTTTGAAGGATCTGCTTAATAGCTTTTTCAGTTGAATCGTTAAACTTAAAGATTTCGTCCACGGACTTAAGAGTAAGAATAACCGTATCAGTACAGCACAATACGAGGGCTCGGGATTTTTCCAGAGAGATCATGTCATCGAGATGAAATCGTGTTCTGTGTTTCCCAGTTTTTGAAAGTGAAACGATGTTTCAAAACTGGCAGCACATTGATAAATTAAATAATGCTTATTATGAACGAGGCTGGAATTTGCATACTGTACACGGCAAGCAGACAAATAGTGGTTGGCAACCTCTGAATGTGCTTTTGGGTATGTGGTTGAATGATAAAAAAGGCCTTGCCGTTCTTTCGAAAACAGGCGTACTTTGGAGTTTTTATATACCCAAGCACTAGGTATTTCAAACTTCGTCTGTTCATTTTGAAGTTGTTACACAGGTACTTTGCTATAGTACTGTTTTGGCACAAAAAAGGCATCTTCTATACTCCCATGGATCAACTTTCTTTTTTGTGGGCTGACAACGAGATTATCTATGAAACAAATACTCTTTTTATAAGAAGGTCGAGGCTTCTTAAGAACATACTGAGGCTGGGAGTCGGTTAAGAACATTTTCATTTTGTCCAAATATTTTTAAAATGAACATTATAAATACAGATAAAACAATACGTGTAAAATTTCAGTCTATATTGTCCGATGAACCCAAATAATAGGCGTATTGGTCATGTCCGCATAGATTTATAACAGATAACGTAAGAACATCTTAAAAACTTTTCAGGCTCAAATTGCCGAAAAAGATGAAAAAATTCAGCCTCAACCCCCAAATTAGACTATTTTTGAACTGTGGGTGACAGATTGAAAAAAGTTCAAGTTTAAACGGGTTTCGAACCCACGACCTTTACGATGTCTCTTGGTGCTCTCCTAACTGATCTATCAAGCCATTTGGGAGCTGGTCATGAACTTCTCTCATAAATCATGTAAATGGCGGGGCCTAAATGTTATTTCTTTATATTTGAACTGCGGGTGGCGGATTTAGAACAAAATAAAAGAAAAACCCTTGCAGTTAAATAACTGCAAGAGTTTTCTTCTGATTCAGTAAATAGAACCACTTTGTTAACAACACATGGAACAAAAAGAAAAAAAAGTACTCCCAGCAAGGCTCTGTGTTATAGCTTTCAAAATGAATGATCTCACTTTATTATTTCAACGAACGGACAAAATTAAAAATGCCTTGTGGAGCAAAATAATTCAAAAGCAACACTTTTGTAAAAATTTCAACAATTGAAAGACACAAATTTATCAGACACCGCACGACTCTGATTGGCTGTTTGCTAGCGACATTATGTAAATTCCAGCCTGCTTTTAAATTGTATTTCGTTTTTATTTAGGTGCGCCCAGTTTATTGTATCAGTTTGAACAACTGGAGATCACAGTACACTCATCTCGATCAATCTTTTTCCCCTGTACCCGAGACTAACATGAAGTCCGTTCCAATCTTCGCTGCCGTTGTGTTCTTGGCTGTCTTTGCCTCAACCGGTGAGTGTGACAAAAGATTTCAATCACATAACATCAAAGTTTTAAATTACGGGCGGACACATGGTGTATGGTGGTTTCCGCTTCACACATTATCATTGAAAAACACTAAAATTTCCTCGGTAAAATTCTGCTACCGAGTTCAGTTTAACTTCTGCGTAAGCCTTTTAGTTACTGTTCAGTTCAGATCAAACTCAGCTGAGCTGCGAAGGGAATTAAACAATCGGCGATATCTACAAATGAACTGATACAGACATTGATAGGCAGATCTTCTGCGCCATCGGCGAGTTAATCAGCGAGGAGGTATTTCTGTATAAGGTGAGAACTTGGTAGATATATATTTAGGATTTGACGTACAAGTTGTCTCGTTCTCCGTGTGCACATGCAGTGAAACCTGAACGGCATAGGATTTGGTTTGCTTCACCACTTTTTAAAAGCTTCTCGGGATGTGCCTATATTTTACAAAGGAATTATGAAATAGAATCTGTTCACATTTTTCAACATACTTCGAGTCCGTACTGACTTTATTTACTCGAATTCTCTTCCAAATCATTTCATTATTTGTCGATAAAATAAGCAGTTCAAAGCAAACTGCTAATTCCGCCGTGAATGTCGATCATTTTAATTACTTACAGTGTACAGTGTTGCAGCCCAGTTTCGAAATTGGAAAATGTAAGTTCTCTTTTCTCAGTAGTGCAAGGTCCTACTAAATAAGAAGTCCTTAAAATCATCAGCCACATTCACCGTCCCGACGTTTCCAAACGTAAAGAGTCAGACAAACAATTGGTTTTCAAAATTTTCAAAATTTATTGTCTTCACTCTAAGATAGAAGTAAACCCAGTTTATGTCAACACTGCCATTCATCCAGCGATAGCCTTGGAGAGATTCGCTCATCATACTATATAATTGCCAAAAACGTTGGCAGAAGTGCAAGGTGCTTCTAAGATGCTTTTTTCCGTTTTACAGTAGGATGCAGGTTCGAACGGACCACACATCAGGCACCACCCCAAAAAATTCACATTATTATGATGTTAATGAAGGCCAGTTTTATTCAACAACCATTGAAAATAGTATTTAAACATTACCAAGACAACTAACCAAAATGGAAAGAATTTTGTTGAGGCCATCCCCATCAATTGCTAAGTTTACCATGAACCGACGGAGCCATTATTCCAACAAGATCACATCATGAAATAAAAATTCTCTACCAGTCCATTTATTTTCAAGCCTTTAATTAATTGCCTCATCGAGAACGTCAGAAAATAGTAATAATTATCAAAACACTAGTTCTGTACGTTCATTATACACTTCTTTTCTTTGCCGTCCTCTGAAAAACAACAACGTGAAATGACCAAAATATGACAACTTCTTGAACTTACACGTTCCTTTTTGTTTCTTGCTAATGGCCTTCAAATTATTCTATCATGTTTATTTATTGCTAATTATTTATTTGCTTTTACAACAACATACCCAAGACAGCTGAATAATGTGGCAAGAATGTTATTGAAGTCATCCCCATAAATTTCTTAAAAAATCTCTTATCATCTTACGGAGCCAATATCAGAGTCAACAAATTCAAATTCAGGAAATCATTATCAAAAGAGGTTCATCTATGGAGATCTTCGTAATTGGCACAGTTTAAAAAGGGAAAAGTAAAGGACAATTCATTATTGAAATTTTTTGCGAGAAAAAAATGGGGGTCTTGCAGTATGCACTTGCTGAGTTATTGAGGGGGCCTTGAAATTTTAATGAGTGACAATGACTCAAAAAAAGAAGCAAAAAATACATACAGTGTACGTAACCCCAGTATTTTGGCGAAATCGTAAAGTTGCAATGTTTTTATTTGGTATTGCCATTTGTTTAAGGGTATTAATTATGCTAAGCTGAAATCATACAATAAACGTATCACCGCCGGTAGTAACCGAACCACGCCGTTGGAACTCTAGTTATAGTTCTACCAATTCAGCAGTAGGTCAACAGCAGCTGGATCTGAAAACTTAATTGCCCAACACTCCAGCAAATCCACAGAGGATCGGTCTCTTGAAAAAATGGTTTATTTGTAGTAAAACAGTACGCATTGATGGTAATAGGTCATTTTCATGATGGCATCATTTGACTACAACTACCAGAATTCATTTCGTTTTCCTTTTCAAATTCAAATTTTGTAATCCCAGTATAGAGCAAAGAACAATAGCTCTAATTAGCATGAGAAAACAAAAAACTGAAGGATTCTGGTAATTGTAGTCAAATGAAGCCATAGTGAAAATGTCCTATTCACACACGAGCCTCAGGCGGCCCACACAGCAGAGCTAAAACCAGTACAGGTTTCCTTAAAATGAAGTAACTGAGAGTAGTAATGGATGCCGGATGCTAGTCCATCGCCAGGTTATTCCCAGTATTTTGTCACAATTACTCCTTTATACGCCAGGGTGGAAAGAAAACAATATGGAACGAAGTTTCTTGTCTAAGGAAATAATACCATGGCAGAGACTACACGTCGAGCTACCGACCTTCAGATTTTAAGTCCAATGTGCTAACCACTACACCACTGAGCCCTATGAAAAACGTTGTGCATTAGGCCCCGGTTGTTCAAAGATCAGATAATTTTCTCCACTGGATAACTCGCTATGCGGCAAATAAATGTCTGCAAGAATTTCAATCTAGCCCTATAATTTGTGTATAGAGTAGAAGGGTATGTCTAATTTAAGTATGGGGTTGTATGGAAAACTTGCCAGAAGCACATTTGTACCGCTAGATAGTGACTTATCCACTGGATAAAGTTATCCGCCCTTTGAACAACCGGGGCCTGTACTATAATCTTACAACTGCATAGTTCATCATAAAATATTGTGGTGTTGGTGGGGGCGGCATTGAAGTACTTCCCAAATAAAAATAGAAAATAAATAAAATAGAAACATTATAGTGTGTGTTGCGGAGGGGGCATTGAAATAATCCCCTAATAAGAAACGGGGATCCTAAAAAAACTTAGTTTTACAAAGGGGGGGGGGGGGGGGGGGCATAAAAAAAGTAAGAAAAGTTTCTCACCCCGGAAGTGAGGTTAGAATCTCATTGTCATTTTTTACAAATAAATAAATAATGACCTTTTATTAAGAACTCATTGCTGGCTGGTAAGGCTAAATTACAGAGTTACAATACAAATTAAAATAAACAAACTACGTATGTATTATACAGCGTTAAATCACAGAGGCTAGAAGGAAACTACATTACATTTACTATAATAATATATAAAACATAATAACAATACAAATAACAAGTGAATAAAATATAATAATGAGATCAATCAATGTACAGTTAATATTTGAATGTAATAAAATGCTCCGAACGCTGTGTTCAATTCTACACCTCTGCCGGTGTCCATACACGAAACTTCTAAACTTACTCCTGGATCTTAAATCATAATTAGGGGCTATCAGTTCTACTCTGTGTAAAAGAAAAGCCAAAGGATGCTCCCGGTGTTTTAACTTTTCCATGTAATTAATACATAAGGCAGATCTTCTACCCTCTAGGGTGGTAAGGCTGGCAGGAGCCAGAGCCTTTCGATAGGTATGGAGGGGTAGCTATGCAATAAAGACACCATCTTTTTGACATTGAGGAAGGAGGGTGCAGGTAGAGACATGTATCCATCTATTTTGTGGTTTAATGGGTCCTTCTCGACTATTGTAGTTTTGACTACTTCCCTGAATATTATTAAATGAAATACCTAACTAAATTTTGTTTATTTACAGTAATGAGCCTGAAATGCAACCAATGCGTCAGTGGAAAATCTTGGGACGACTGCAAATCGAAGGAGATGACCTGTCCAAAGGGCATGGACGAGCGCTGCGTTAAGGCATATGTCAAGTATGGAAACGTAGAAAGCTTTGCCAAGTACTGCGGACCAAAAGATTACTGCGACAAAGATAAAAACCCCACCTGCAAGCTCGCCAAAGCCGTCAAAGATTCTGACTGCTCTATCAATTGCTGCGAAGGTGACCTCTGCAACGCGGGCTCAGCTGCTAGAATCAGCGGAATCGTATTGGTGGCATGCGCACTGGCATTGCTGGCATTCAATAGCGCCTGAGAAGAGACACCCCGCAGAGATTTCTGCTTTCACTGGCTGCACTAGTTAACTAGAGCTTTATTAAAGAACAAAAAAATGTAGCAGTAGTAGTGGTGGTGGTGGTGGTAGTCGTCGTCGTCGTCGTCGTCGTCGTCGTCGTCGTCGTCGTCGTCGTCGTCGTCGTAGTAGTAGTAGTAGTAGTAGTAGTAGTAGTAGTAGTAGTAGTAGACAATGTTGATTAACTTCTTTATTCTTAGCTACTTGATTGTAAAAGTTGTAATTTCTTTATATTAACCAATCGAGTGACGCTAGCTTAAAATAGTTGTCAGGCATCAAAAGTGTTAATGTCAAACGAAATCCTTTCCACGGTTCAAAATATGTTTTATATTCATGAGCTGTTTTCTTGACTTTTGTGAATGTTCATTTTCTGTTGGAAATATTGCTACAGTGAAGCATGTTTTGCACCGGTTTTTAACTGCACGAGTCATGTAACGTTTTAGTGTATTATCAGGACATCCGAAAAGTTACTTAAAGCACGCATTAGAGGTTTTGTAATGGCAGCCAAAAAGAAAATAAAAGCTTTTTGACGTTCGTGTTACATTGTGTTTCTCAAGTTTCTTTTCTGCCTGCTTTTTGAAACCGTGAAAAGGTGATATTAGAATTTCTACGTAGACGAAGAATTATACTACGGTTTATAATTTTCAAATATTTTTGTAACCACTAGACCATAACAAATTGCGCTTGTAAAAAGTGTCGAATTGCCTCGGCAAGCAATTCATCCATGAACTCGCTCGAGCATGTCACAAATAAAGAAACGATCGAACCGAGATAGTTTGCTCCAGTTTTCCAGAGATTAAGTGGGCACAAAAATGCTGGAAATGAATAATTAACTTACCCGTTTGAGCGCTGTCGACAATTCGAAGATCAAACTTTCCAGAATGGCCTGCACGATAGTTCGCCTGTTTTCCAAAATCCCAATGCACTAAAACAGTTCCGTCGGGAAGGCTGCCATCTTGCCCTAGACTGACCACAGTTCCAACACAGCCCTCACCATTGTCTTGGTCTCCCCACATCCAATCAGGACCACGGACAACTCTTAAACCAACCTCCATATTTCTTTTTTCTCTCTCTCGGGGCCTGAATTTCAGGAGCAAGACCCGAACTCAGGACAATTTTAAGTGACCGCCATTATGAACGACAAAAACATTGTAACCCGAGTAGAAGAGATTGCGTGACAACGGTAGGTAAGTGTTTAAGCTTCCGGGAAAATTTCCTTCGATGTTTTCATCTCTGACACGTCATAGCTTGGGGAGAATGTCTGGTACCAACTGCACGGTGTCTGCTTTGGGAAATGATTGAAGTAAGCGGGCTAATCATCATGTGCGAGAATTACTTCAGATTAATTGGATGTGTTTGGTGTATTTTCGTTTATAAAGTATCCGGTTTCTAAGAAGATCCCGCGAAGTATCAATGAGCTAGCATTAATTAAAACTCGGCACTTGGTCAGCAGCTAAACTTATTCTAAACTTACTCCCTTATGTACTAAGTACTGAATTCTGACTAAGTCCCGCGCCGCGGGAGGGGGAGGGACTGGGAGGGGGTGAGGGAGGGGGTGGGGCTTTTGGATGCCTTAAAAATATATATATTTTTTAGTTTACTAAACCATATCCATCACTTACAGAAACAACTTACCTGACATATTATTAAGTATATTCAAGAGAGTCCTCTTGGTATATTAAGGTTTTCTCCGACAAACCCGACAATTCCAGACAGTTAGTCGTTAGCTTTGCTGCTGAACGGACGACTAGATTCCAACCGTGAAATAATGGCATTTCAGCTGTTGTTTCTATTTTCATTCGTTCTTGGCCGGATCAGTGTTTCACGAAGATAAAGTTTCATCGCTGAATACGCTCGCAGGAGTTTTTATGAAAGCTACTTATCGCCGTTACGCGTAAATATTAAAACGGAGAATTATGTACAGCTACGGTCATCCTGGATCATTAGCTATCATTCAATCCCGCTGTCATAACAAACAAAGAACCACATATGATTGACGGAAACATGAACAACGAAACTGGGTCTTCACAATCTGCTGGCTTTCAAAAGAAAACAAGTCGAAAATTTCTGCCTCACTCAGCCTGTTGTGTTTTTCAAATGAAAGGGCCAGACTAAAGCATTGACTCCTTATCTCAAAAGAAAAGAAAACGTATTGTGTTCGTGTTACAAGTACTGCTCGGAATTAATTAAATCTTGAAAAGTTGCACCCCTCCAAAAAGTACATAACATAAGAATAACATCCTAAAATGGTGTATTTCACTTAAATAACAACTGAAGGTCTAGCTGGAAAGTTAACGGATTGATAATCAAACATTTCCATTTCCTAGATTTTGAAAATAACCGCTGGAAAGTTTGCTGGGAATTTGAAAGATCGCCACTGGCTTCTTCTTGGACGCCGCTTTACAAAGTAATGTAAATTATAAATGAGCAGTTCTATCTATTCTGCGATATCTACGAGTTTTCACTAAATTGTTGCTGCCAAGCGAGTACCAATGTTAAAGTTATTCAAACGTTGTTAGAGATTGTTCGATTCTCAAACTGAGTTGACGAGTACAATCCCGAAAAGTTTGGTTGCCTAGGGTGATTTATAATAGGAATCGTAGTGTATTTTAAAAGATGCATACTTGTACTTACCCTTGGGGAAATCCGAGAAAATGTGTGAGGATTTCTGTAGTTGGAAGAATATCTGCGTCTGAGCCAGATTTCAGAGAAGTGCTAGTTATCAATATAGTTATGAAGTATTTTCGAGCTAATTTTCGGAAATAATACACGGTCGATCTTCAGAAATGTTTATCGTCGGCTTTTAACAGATGGCGCCGACAGACGTTAAATGCAAATCCTTGGCCATATGGAATTTATATTTGATTGACATATTGTTGTTTACACGACACAGGCTGTTCTCCAGGTGGAGCCAAATTTTAATGATCAACTTACCGAAAGCTAAAACTACGATGGAAAACATTCGAGCTCTGTCCACCATCTTGTTGTTCGTGTTCTTCAACTCCTTTATTTTGCATGGTGAGTAGTGATAAGAATGTGGCCTTGTTTTAGCGTTAACAAAATGTAGAATTTTGAGAGCTTCAACCAATATTGTCTTCATTTGTTCGTAAAAGCCTGAGTTTTGATGAACTGTCTGAATGGAATGTGTCCCGTCTCGGTGCCAAAAAATATTCTCCACCAAACTTTAACCCACTAGCTTTAAAACCAAACAAATAATACCGATAGCCAATTACAAATTGCAGTCTATTCCGGTCTCTGCAATAACTAAACTTACAGCAACTTTAAGAAGCTGGCTTTCAGGCAACAAATTAATATTCATAGTGCTATATGCTTTATTTTGTGTCTTAAAATTCGTCTGGTTTTTTAAATTTCAATTATTAAGCTTTGGGCGCTTTCCATTCATCAGAATTTCCCTGTCAGTTATGTAAAGGGGATTTAGTTGCCTTTTTGAAAGGCTGTTTCTAAAAAATTGTACGTAATGGCTCTCAGTTCTAAATATGGTCCGCGCCATCCTTAAGTTATCCGGTGGACTATCAGTTAACAGTGAGTCATTTTCTTTTCCGTACCGACAGCGATCTTAGCGACCATTTCTCACAAATTGAACGCGTAGTTTTAAATTCTAGTCAGCAGAGACAGCAAAATATTAGTCAATCTACCGAACGGTGAATGAGTCAAAAATTCAAATGCAAATTAGTTTACCTCGAAGCCAAACCTAACAAAGCCAATGCGCACAATAAGATACGCAAATATGTCTTGCCATATGATAACCCTTACACAATATAGCTGAAAGAATAATTACACTTGGAAGATAAATTCATACTTTTTTTGCAATTATGCTTATGATAAATATACTGGAAGATTTCAAGCAGCTGCTATAGGAGGAAGAGTAGCAGGGGGGAGGGGAGGCGGTGGGGCATGACTGAATGTAAACATCACACATAATCAGAGTATACAGAACCATTCATTAATTCGAGATGCATTTCTCTGGAGGAAAATGAAACGTTAACTGAAGAAAAAATTGAAAACGAGTTTCTAATTCTCCGCAGAAATTTTCGGTGGAATATCTTAGATTATTAAAAACTGGATCACCACGCCCGAGACGTAGCGACCGTAAATTGTTTTCTGGTTGCTCTTGAAAAGGAAATCAGCAAGGCCTACAAATATTACTTGATTGTTTTTATAAAACAATTATTCCACTCGCACTTGTTGGATATGAGATGATTATAGCCAACTCGGTGCTACGGGCCTTGTTGGCTATCTATCATCTCTTATAATCCATCAAATATTTTCGCTTGCACGCGATTGGTCTAAACGCCTCACGTGACCGAATATACCCCAGCTAAAACTGGGGAATATCCGATGATATCCGAAGACTTCAAGGTGCGTCTTGTTTACAATTAAAATTAATGTCAAGATGGCATGGGGGAACGGTTTGCTTTTGTGACAGAAGGAGAGATAAACCTGCTGGTCGATAAAGCAGTATCAGAAAACAACATACGCTCTGTTTTTGACGGTAAACTGTTTTTAAACGAAATGTTCAAATACTCAAGCTTGTTGCTACATGTTGCAAAAAATATTTGAAGGATAATAACCACAATAGCCTCCGTTTGGCTTTAAAAATTTGCTCAGATATTTGTCCTTGGACATTATTTGTTCCTCTGAGCATATTTTCGTGCCAAATGGAGGCCATTGTTTATATATAATCTCGTACCCAGATCTCCCACGGTCAGGCGGAGGGGAGATCCATTCCCGAACCGACGACTGAGATCGGGGTACGAGATTAGTTTATATATTCAACGCGCGCTCGTGAAATAATTGTTAAATGTACACAGACAGTGTATTTTATCTGGTAAAGAAACACTGACGGAGAAAATGAAGCTTTTAAAACTGGTTTCATGTAAGGTTTGCACTTTAAACCACTCACTGAGAAATATCCGGCTCGTGCTTGGCGTTTCTGTCAGAACGTTTAAGGACGGTGCCTACTTTGAAGTTTTCCAAGAATGATTAATGGCTTGGGAAGCTATTTCAAACGTCATCATCCAAGTGTAAAAGTTAACAAAAAGCTGCTGTCCACTAATGCCGTGCCTTAAAGAACTTGTTTGAATGCACGACGTTTGAAAAATCCTTTGAAACCTTTAGTCCAGTATTTAATTTAGAATCTGCGCATACGTCACACGTTCGACCGCTGTTAATTTCAGCTGAGCGGATGCCACTCAGATCCAGTGGTAGTTTTAGGCCTAGGGCAAACGTCGAATCTAAGTCGCGTCGAATTTATTAAAAATAGGTTCGACAAAGAGTCGACTTAATTCCAGTGTGTTAGCAAACGTCGAACCTGCGTAGACCCTAATTCACAAGTTGCACTTCGTGAAACACGGAAATAAGCACGTTACCCCGTGCTATCAGGGACCTTACGAAAACACGGCGACGGCGACGGTGACGACAATGCCACAACACAAAAAGGAATCGCTCTGCACGTGCGTTTTACATTTTGGTACATTTCTTTGTCGTCCTCTGCAAAACAGCAATGTGAAATGACCAAATTCAAGCTTTTGTGGAGAACGTGAACTCACGGGAGTGAATTTTTTTATTCTCTTCCTTAACTTGAACGGTACTCCTACCAATTTAGTTCCTGGGTAGTTCGTCGTTTGTGTACAAGTTGAATGAGCTAAAATAATCGCGAAGTAGCACAAATGAAATAAAGTTATACTTTCAAATGACGTTTTCGTTGGCGTCACCGTCTTGCATTAGTAAGGTCCCTATTTTCACGGATAGTACAGTACCTCTTCCAGACCTCTTATTTTCATTGGTCCTCTAGTATTGTAGCTCCCATTGTTTTCTGCGGGCGATCCATTGTTCCCAACCAATGACCTATTGTTTCGTTCTCCAATCACAGACCTCGTCTGGATAGCTACTGTCCTTCTCCTATTCTCGATGCGCGGCTAGTTATTGCTAGGACTTGCTAGCGAAATACCGAAATACAGTGCTCATCGGGCTTTTCTTAGGCAATTAATTGCGAAAAATAGAAAAAGAAGGCTCAAACACTGAGCGTTTATTGCAAATAGGCAATTCGCATTTCAAGTAATATGTCAAAAACGAGGGCGAGTGCTTTATCACGGGTTCCAAATACTGAGAAACAGATGAAAGCACGAGGCCGCAGGCCGAGTGCTTTCATCTGTTTCGAGGTATTTGGAACCCGTGATAAAGCACGAAGCCCGAGTTTTTGACATGTCTTCTCAAATGAAACAATAAGAAATTAATCTCATTAAAATGCAAATGTTTGATCTCAGATGAAAAACATGTTTCATCTCAGATGAAAACCTGGTGGTGTTTCATCTGGTGTTTCATTGGGGTATCAAGATTCATCCACCTGACCGAAATGGAGGTCATTTATTGGCTTTTGACTGCATGAATTATTAATGAGTTTGAGAATCATTTATATTTAGTGTTCATGAAACACGAAAAACATATTTCCATCACGCTGTGCGATGTCAGCAATGACTTTCGATAGCTCACCTTTTCTGGTCGCGAAATTGTCTTTGCACAGCGCATGCTCGTCAGGGGGGGAAATAGCGTTTGGCAGATGGGGGAGTCGGTATTTTTGTGACGTTTGCGCAGTCCATCACATTTGAATCAATTTTTTTTGTAATTTGCATGATTTATGAATTGAGTTCAGCGCGTGCTTAGAACGGCGTTTGCTGTAACGCCGAACCACTGTCGCATTATCCGAACTTATGCTGGAGTCGAACCAATTAATTTGAGTCGAACTTAATTGCGGCAAACGTCGCACTATTCATGCGCCTATTTCAAAATTAATAGGTTCGACGAATTAAGTTCGACTAAGATTCGACGTTTGCCCCAGGCCTTAAACCCAAGTTATCTGTTAATGCAAGTGTATACAGCTGTTTCGACAAAGGTTGTCCAAGAAAAGCGTAAAAGCGTACGCGACAATGCTGAAAGGTAGTCTGGGAAACACCCAATAAATATCAATAAAATTAATCTCGAAATCCATAACGTTTCGACCGTATAGCGAAGACTTGAGATGGCGGGCAATATGGATTCTAAACTCTATTCTCTGTTTATTGGGCATTTCCCAGACTACCTTTCGGCATTGTCGTATACCCCTTTACAGTTTTTTTTTGGCAAGCTACGTCGCAACAGCTGTATTTAATACTTCTTATAGTGACCTGCCTCAGTTGCTACAGTTGCTGGAGTGGAGTGTCGTGGGAGGATTGCAAAGAAATTGAAGAGGAAATAGAGTGTCCCAGGGAAGCTAATGACCGCTGCCTTAAGGTCTACTACGAAAAAAGCCCTGCTCTCAAAACATTCACCAAGTTCTGTGAGAAAGATGATCGATGCGATGACAAAGAAAACCTTTATTGCAGAGCGGCGAAAGCACATGGCGCCCATTGTAAGTTAAGTTGCTGTGAAGACAACTTGTGCAACGCTGTCTCAGCCGACAGAATCAGCGCTATCTTGTTAACATGCACAGTGTTAGCAGTGACTTTTTCTATAACTTTTAGAGGTATCTAGTAAAATGTATATGGCTCAGATGAACAAAATTTACACCACTCGGAGGTTAGGAGCCAAAGTAACATTTACTATAAAAAAGCTCACAAATAACTGACGTACTAGCAGTGATTCTAATAAGATTAAATCTAGAAATACAATTAACTATAAAAATGAGCGAAAAAACGGAACGACGTTTCGGTGTCATCCTGGCACCATTTTCAAGTAAAGAATGCAACAGAAAAGATAATTTATACGTAAAGTGAAGGTGTGAAATAGAATAAATTAAATTGAAACTAAGAGTAACTGTCCGGTGTTCATTCAGAAGGTGTCATAAAATGGGAGTTTTGTCCGTTAGACAAATAGTTTCGCACAAATGGAGTCTGACTGCGTGTTTAGACTCGGTCTCTTCTTTCTGATCCAAAGCATTTCGAATATTAAACAATCAAGCTTTCCCTGACATTTCTTTAAGATTGTGAAGTTACTTGTCAGGTCGCCAATTGTGTCGACTTGGTGATTATTCTTTAGGTGTTTCCCGATGGCCGAGAACCGATGTTCATCAATGCGTTGGTGAAGGTGACGGCTGGTATAGCCGACGTAATCTGCATCACACAGATCACATACAAAGTGATACACAACACACTGATTGACAGGAATGGTTGTTACTTGAAAATGGTGCCAGGATGACACCGAAACGTCGTTCCGTTTTTTCGCTCATTTTCACAACTAGCAGTGATGCCCAGTTAAATAAATTATGATCAGATAATATAACTGACATTGATATAAGTAAGAATAAATTGAATAGCTCATAACGTGAGCTGTTATTTATGTATTTATCTTGTTCTTTTTGTTGTTGTTTGTTTTTATGTGCCAGTTTATATTTTTGGAAGTGGGGGGGGGGGGGGGGGACTTAACCTAAATTTGAATGAAATTTGAAGTGGTTTTAAGAAGGAATAGAAGAAAGAAAATGATTTTTGGAACACTAACAGACAGTTGATACCCACGCAAGAGCACCCCAGGTTGCTAGTGGACTAACTTGGTATCCGTCTATTAATTATTAACTACAAATTCTTATTTTAAAACTTCACTAATTCTTCAATATTTCTTATTTCTCTTAATTTAACCACTCCTTCTAGAAAAACTATCTCCTCCCAAATATACCCAAAAATCACCCCAAAATTCACCAAACACCCCGCAACATAGATTTACAAGATAAACATAGAGTTTTTGGATCGCTTGAAACGTGAACGAGATATTTCCATTAAAGCCATGTAAAGTGCGGTGAAATGGCGTTTACGTCAAGTCCCCCCTTAAACAGCCATCTAAGAGCCCTTGCTAGCCCTAGCCTTTTGTCAAGAAACATTACTAAGGATACAGGTCAACTTAGAAGGGATTCATGAATCTGGTCCCTCGTCATCAGCAGATGGTTCCAGTTTTAATCCCTTCAAATCTACACTTTTCCTAATTTCCAAACACTCATCAGTCCCTTCCCCCCCCCCCCCCCCCACCTGCTTTTTTTTTCTTTAAATACGCATCTAACGATTCAAAAACAAAATTTGAAATATTGATCTTGCCCCGCAGAATGACCGTATGGAGGTCGATAGCTTTGGATTGCTTAAAACCTCGAAGAGATGGATATTAAACGTAACGCTGAAAACATAGAAAATAATAGCATTGGACTTGACTGCGTCCTGAAAAAGAACTATTTAAGAAGAAAGTAAGAATCGTAAATTTTGGGCCATCTGTTTCTACTTAAAAGGTTGTCAAGATTTTGAATCACAGCCATATTTGGTAAGTGACGTGATCAGAACAGAAAAAAGGCTTAAAAATCAAACGGCTTACACGTGCGAAAATTTTAAACAGTGCCAATCAGATTATGCAAAACCTGACGTATTGATCTTTCGAAATTTGAATTTTTATAGACGTTATGACGTCATAAGCACGTTTATTAATCCATTTTCTTCAGTTGCAGTTCTATTAATTATGCTAACATCGGGTTATAAAGAAGGCTGGAATATCTCCAACTCGTGGAAACACTACCCCTTTTTC
>NW_028145468.1:2132500-2317500 GCF_977016875.1 Pavona decussata
GTGAAATTACAGGCTTAAAGAAAAATGAAGTATCTGGTGATTCGGAGTTATTGAGATATTCCATATAAGAATACTTGGCTTGAGGCATTTTGGTTGCTAAGCTAATCGATACCAACAGATGAAAAATACTTATTTATCATGCTAGGTATACGCGATGGGTCATTAACAATGTTATTATTAATTTGTGGAGCTTTAAGTTTATTGATTGGCTTAGAGCTTCTTCTCCAACGATTTAACAGCGCATTTATAGCTTGCCACGTTTTCCGCATATCATTCAAGTTGTTCCTGAAAAATTCGTGATAGTAACTTTTTTTACTTAAGCGAGTCAGAGTACAAATTTTGTTTCTGTGATATTTATATTTCTCAATATCATCGGATTGGTACAATCTATTTTTTGTTCGAATTGAAGTCCGTAATTCCTTGGTAATCCATGGCTTGGAAAATTGTTTGATCTTGCGCTTTGAGAAAGTTGTTATTGGTGCATCAAGAGCGGCTGCCTGTAAGAATCGAGAACTGCATTTCAGCGACCACTTAGTCGAATTTCTGATATTTTCGCGAAATTTTAGGGTAAAGGACGAAGCCCCGTTCACGGTGTAAAATAACCCAATGAACTTGAAACTTTACACAAACCTAGACCAACCATCTCACAAGAATATTAATACAATAAACATTCCAAACTCGCTGGCTGCTTTCTAAAGCATGCAGATTTGTACACGCTACTCAAAATGGCCTCGAAACTAATGCCTATTTTCATTAAACTAAAAGTGTTTCTGGTATGTCATTTTCTCTAAATTAAATCCCTTATCTCGAAAGACGAAGAAAAGAACTTTATTCCTTCCAAGTTTCAAGCTCTGATTCAAACTCTTTCCTACTCAAGGAAGATCGAATATGCGTGCGATACTTGCGGTTCGCAATTCACGTCACGAATTATGAGATCAGAACCGATTCACAAACACTTGACAACTGGAGCCCGTAAATGTTTCCAAACATCACTTATTGGGCCCTAAAACTAATCAGACTGACTGAAGACAGCCATTCAATGTTTTTCGATCCCAGATTTCTTTCCTATTCTGCTCTAAAATAATATACTTATTCCGGTCAATCACGGCAGCCTATGAAACATGCGCAACAAATTTGCATACCATTTCGATGTCGCAGGAAAAAGTAGTGCAAATCAAACTTTACAGCTCCTTTATCTTCTTAAATGAAGCAGTCGATCAGTAAAATAGAGTAAAACGTGTGACTTTCTTCCTGTCGTGTTGTTTTGAGTGTTCGTTTTTTAGCAGCGATGGCTCAAACGGGGGCTCAAATCAGTAAGCCAGTGTGACACTGAACAACTGTAACTCGATATTCACTTCGCTGATGCGAGTAACCTGGCCAGGGCGCTTTTAGAAACTGTAAATAGTGAAAAGTACTGCTTGTGGGCCGTCGATAAAACCCGGATTATGGAACATTCCGGAACATTCCGGAAAATCCCGGAACATTCCGGAACATCCCGGAACACGAAAAAAAAAAAAATAAAAATAAAGGAAAAATGAAAAAAAAAGTGTGTATATTTATATAAAATGAAATTACATTGTATCCAAAAAAAATTCATATAAGAAGAAGTACGGAGTAGGTGGGACGGTAGTATAAATGGGGTATGTACTTCAATGGTATGTACTTCATGTGTCCCTTATTCTAATAGGGGATATATGAAGTACCTACGATAAATGGGGTGTTGTAACTGACCACACTGAATGAAGGCGCATGTACTTTCCCGCCATTTGCAGCACGTGCTTATCGTCTGCTACACCAGAAATGGATCAGTTCCGGCTCGGCTGACCAAAAAATCGATTTCCTGATGTTCGGAGTGGAACTAAAAGTCGTTTGCGCAGTCTTTTTACCAAAACCCTCCTGGGCTTCCCGCGTCTTCGCCTAGGGGCTCACGTTCCGTATTTGTACTCCTTTGTTGGTCGTTCGGGAGCTTGGACCCGTTTCTAGAACGAAAGCCACGAAAACTTCTCTGCCCTTCCATGCTATTTTCAATGGATTTTATCTTAAAAAGGCAAACAGGCCTAACAGGAAACTTTGTTCATATGAAAAATAGTTATAAGCGTAGACAACAGCTTTGTAAAAGCAAGCGATCTGCAAGGAACCGCTCAACGAAAATGCTGCAAGTATACGCAGGATCTGTGAAAGATCTAATCAGCCAAAAATATAAATGACTCAAATTTCTGCAAGGCTGATCGGACTGCGTAGAAAACTTAACACGACAGCGACATGATAGAGACCAAACCGAGAATCAACAGAATGCGGCATGCCGGCTGTCGTGTTAAGTTTTTTACCTTCATCCAGTGTGGTCAGTTACAACACCCCATTGTACTACCGTCCCACCTACTCCGTACTTCTTATATGAATTTTTTTCGGATACAATGTAATTTCATTTTATTTAAATATACACACTTTTTTCATTTCTTTCCTTTATTTTTGTTTAATTTATTTATTTTTTGTTTTGTATCTTAATTTTTTTTCGTGTTCCGGGATGTTCCGGAATGTTCCGGAATGTTCCATGTTCCGGGTTTTATCGACGGCCCTGCTTGTGGGCCAAGCCACGACTACCCTGGTGATGAAAACTTGTCAAGCTAAAAGATTGTACAAGAGATGCGAGAGCCCATTGTGCCAGCTTTGTTTGTTTGTTTTGTTTTTTTTTTTTGCGAAAAAAATTCAAGAATTAGTGTCATATCGTTTTTTAACTTACAGTTATACAGACCCTGGAACGACGATCTTTTCGCGAAAAAAAAAAAAAGAAAAAAACACCCATAGCCACCATCCTCACAATTAAAAATATGAAATCTGTATATTTGAGAGCATAGTAGTGAATTTCCCACCGACCACCAACCCGACCTCCCCCTCCCCCCTAGCTATAGCGTCAATAATATTGTGGTTATTGTTTACTTTTCTAGACCCTTTTCTCGCTGCTCCTGCCAGTTTTTTTCAACTCCGTGAAAAAAATAATAAAAGGAAATCTGAAATTGGAAAATGTATAGGCGAAATACGGCCCTCACCCGCACGTGCTAGTAATAAGGTAGTTACGGCCCTCACACGCTTGCGCTAGTAATAAGTTAGTTTTCGTGGCCATCACCAGACAGACCAAGGCTGGCAAGATTCCTATCTTCTCGGAAATGGAAAGAAACTGGCAGGAACAACGAGACAACCGATTTAGGAAAGTAAACAATAACCGCAATTGATATCGGGATGGGGGTGGGGGAGGTCGGGTTGGTCGGTGGGTTATTCACTACTCTGATACCCTCAAAGTTACAAATTTTATATTTTTAATTGTGGGGATGGTGGTTATGGATAGATGGACGTTCCAGGATCTGCATGTCTGTAAGTCAAAAAACCAAAAACTGACACTAATACTTGAACGTCGAGTTTTTTCGAGGAAAAAAAACAAAGCTGGAAAGGTGGGCTCTCAGATCTCTTGTACAGTCTTTAAGCTTGACAAGGTCATCATCACCAGGGTAGTCATAGCTTGACCCACAAGCAGTACTTTTCTAAAAGCGCCCTGAACGCGCAAGTGCCTGGCCAGGATCACGTGCGCGTTACCCACATTAGCGAAGTGAATATCGAGTGACAGTTGTTCAGTGTCACACTGGCTTATTGAGTTGAGCCGTCGCTGCTAAAAACGAAGACTCAAAACAACACGGCAGGAACAAAGTCACACGTTTTTTCTCCATTTTACTGATTTTACTTCATTTAAGAAGATAAAGGAGCTGTAAAGTTTGATTTGCACTACTTTTTCCTGTGACATCGAAATGGTATGCAAATTTGTTGCGCATGTTTCGTAGGCTAATTGACCGACCGGAATAACTATATTATTTTAGAGCAGAATAGGAAAGAAATCTGGGATCGAGAAACATTGAATGGCTGTCTTCAGTCAGTCTGATTAGTTTTAGGGCCCAATATGTGATGTTTGGAAACATTCATGGGCTCCAGATGTCAAGTGTTTGTGAATCGGTTCTCGGATCTCATAATTTGTGACGTGATTGCGAGCCGCAAGTATCGCACGCATATTCGATCTTGCTTGAGTGGGAAAGAGTTTGAATCAGAGCTTGAAACTTCGAACAAATATAGTTCTTTTCTTCGTCTTTTGAGATGTGAGATTTAATTTAGAGAAAATGACATACCAGAAACACTTTTATTTTAATGAAAATAGGCATTAGTTTCGAGGCCATTTTGAGTAGCGTATACAAATCTGCATGCTTTAGAAAGCAGCCAGCGAGTTTGGAATGTTTATTGTATTAATATTCTTGTGAGATGGTTGGTCTAGGTTTGTGTAAAGTTTCAAGTTCATTGGGTTATTTTACACCGTGAACGGGGCTTCGTCCTTAACCCTAAAATTTCGCGGTTTTCATCGGCCCGTGACCGCACCTAGGCCGCATTTCAAACTCTCGCAATTTTCTCAAAAAATATATACCTTGGAACTTTAAAATATGATTTTCGAAAATAGTAAATCCAAGGGTATCTTCAGGCGAAATATCAGAAATTCGACCAAGTGGTCCCTGAAATGCAGTTCTCGATTCTTACAGTCAGCCGCTCTTAAGTTTTAGACATTTTCTTCATTACGTCTTTAACAAGTGTCATGTTTGCAGTCTCTCTTTTACTGTTGCTGAAGCTCAGCGCCAATACAGTTACTTCGTCATAAAAATCTGTCTTAGTTGATGAGATATATACGCCTTACAATTATCCAAGGGTTATGATTTCTTGTTCGATTTCCTTGGTTCGTTTGTTTTTAAAGGGGAAGTGTCACCTAATTTTAGTGTCACTTTGAACAGCCAAAAAACATATTTTTATGGTTGTAAATGTTCAAATAATGTCCATGTTTTGTTAACAATAACCCTACTAGTGCACAGAAACTAGTATTATTCATCTTTGGCTGCGGATGGCTAGGATGGAAATGGATTGCAGCTTGAAAAATGTGGCCAATTTTTTTCAAGTACTTTCTGAATATTTTGGAAAAATTGCTAAAAACTGATTATACTATAGTCTTCCTCGGAGAAGTCACTTCATGTGCTCCTCCCGGTACTGCAAGAGATATTAAAATCACGTTAGAAAGGAGGTTCTTAGTCAAATATGTGAGCCGTTTGATTTTGACCAACATACAACAAAAAACGCCGTGATAGTAATTACAGTCGACTCCCGATAACTCGAACCTTCAAGGGAAATTGAAAAAGGTTCGAATTATCGGGAGTTCGAGTTATCGAGGGTAAAATTATATAGAAAATGACCTGAAAGGAAAGGAAAATTGGTTCGAGTTAGCGCGAGGTTCGAGTTAGCGAGGGTTCGAGTTATCGAGAGTCGACTGCAATATCTAATTTAATACCACCCTGTAACAGAATCGTCTCAATGGGCCCTTTGCAGCTGACGGTCATAGACGCCATATAGTACAAAATCCACCTTGCTGGAGAGCAAGCTACGGCACTGGGACATCCAAACTAAGAAAATCGAAAAAGTGACTGGAAGAAGTCGCTTTGTTTCAGATGTCCCATTGCACTGCTCTCCAGCGAGGTGGATTTTGTACCATATGACCCGGCGTTAGCTGCAAAGGGCTTATTTGAGACAAGTCTAAAAGCGGGAACTGTTACGAAGGTCTCCAATAGGTTTTTCGGGATCCGGGATTTGGCTTTTTTAAAGGTCGGGATTCGGGATTTTAGCGGAAAAGACCGACGATATTCGGGATTAGAATTAGTGACGGGACGCGGGATTTGACGCTTTTACGAAGCGGGATGCGGGAAATGTTACCCTAAAGAAACGAGATCCGGGAAGTCCGGTGTGGAAAATGTTCAATGAAAATCTGGTTGTCACCGTGCTGGAAGAGAAAAGAAATTCATTACGGGTTCTATGTCTTAACAGATAAAATTTCGTCATTGCTCCCTGAGACCTTGCAGTTAACTTGAGCTGATAAGCCTAAACAAATGGCACAGAGCTAGCGTACACAACGGCATAAAGCAACTAATTCAAACAGCTCCGAATGATAAGAAAACCTCCATTCGATAAATTTGAGTAGTTTCCTTCATGATCAAAACCAAAAAGTCGACAGAGAGATTTTGATCGAAAAGGAAAATCTCTAAAACGTACTCAGAAAATTAAGCACTTAATCCGGAAGTCTAAGATACATTAAGCAACCAGCGGAAGTGGTTTTTGGCCAGTCATCTTTTCAAATATCTGTTGCAGTGCCACGTTGTGGTACGTGAGTAGCAATGCTCTTCAGACTTTGATGGCCATTATCCCTGACTGAAAAATTTTCCAAGGATCAACGTGATTAGAAAAGCAGCCCTCACCATTCCGTCAATTGAGAGAGAAAAAAGGAAAAAGAACAAGCTTTAAAAGAAATTGCAAACTGACTTATTGACTGACGTGATTCGCGGGAAACTTTGAAACGGTCTTAAATGAACGATGTCGTCGTTATGGTGGAAAGAAATAGAAGAAATAATCTTACAGCTAATTTCTCGGTGACCAAAGACCAGTGCTCAGATTTGCAGTGGGAATTTACATCCAACTGAAAATCCTTTTTTTCGTGGACATAAGGGGCTTGAAAAAAATTATGACCTGGCTGGGATCGGGATTGGGCTAAAATAGCAGTCGGGATTATGGGATTGAGGGAAAATTTTGTCCGGGATGGCGGAATTGAAGAACCCTATTGGGAACTCTCTGTTACGTGACATTGTTTCAGTAAAACTGAATAGTTTCTCCCATTCAACTTTAGAAACGTGGATCTACGCGTCCGTGATAAGTGAACATTATCAGTTGAGTCTTAAACGGCGGATTATAAAAGTGAAATCCTCCATTCAGAAAATTTGAGAATTTTCCTGAACGGTCAGATCGACAGGTCAACAGCTGTGTCAGTTAGAAACCGGGAAAACTCAAACCTCGTTCCCAGGGTCTCCCAGCTTCCCGTCCACCAGACCCTGAGAACTACGTAGACACGTTACAATAGGCAACCGGTAAGCAACGACGACGGCAACGGCAACAACAACACCACAAAACAACAAGTTTAATGAGCAAAAACAATCCCTCTGGACTTGCGGCATATGTTCGTGTGCAGTTCTTTGCCGTCTTCAGCAAAACAACAACGTAAAATGACCAATTTCAAGGTTTTTTTGAGAACGTAAGCACACGACGGTGAATTTTTTATTTTTCTTCCTTACTGAAGCGCCGTTAGTTCCCGGATACTTCGCCCACATTGTAGAAGGTGAATCAATTGAAATAATCGCGAAGTAGTAGAGTAACACGACGTTATATTTTCAAGTGACGTTTTCGTTGCCGTTGCCGTCTTCGCTGCTTAGGTTCCCTAATATCTCACGACACCAATCTTGTACCCATAGTCCTCAGGCTCTTTGGCCACCGGTTGGTCGCCAGGAGAGACTCCGGCATGGGGGAACTGGAATTTTATTACCGCAGTATTTCTGCGGTAAAACAATTCAAACCGTAAAGGGGCAGCCAATAAAATATTTCAATACCCGTTTTTCGAATTCTCCAGTCTCTCGGACCAACCGCTGACAAAAGAGCCTGAGGACTCTGGGTACGAGATTGCAGTCACGAACGTGTTGAACCAACAAGATCGATATACGCTGCATTTTGACAGAATTCAGGTCAAATTTACTCCCGTGCTGGCTGCGCCTTGTGCTTTCACGTCAAGACGATCAACATGAAGTTCCCCGTGACTGTTTCCCTTTTCTTTGTCTTCATTCCTTGCGGTAAGTCGATTAATTACTAAAATGCGTTGACATGCAAATCAGACGAGTCTAGCTATAATCAGTAAATTTAAAGTTCATTTGCTTACATATATCGTTCAGCAGTATTTCGTTCGCTTTAAGGACTTTTTAAGTGATGAAGATGAGCTTTTATGCCTTGATTATCGTTATTTCGTAAGTTCTGATGATCAGGAATTTCTTTTAAGGTATTTTCATTCTGCATCGTCTTTGCTTTGTAGCTAGTCTTGAGCTGCTCACCGAGTCAACGAGTCTCAGGCGATTGACTGATGCGATGTAAAAATCGCTGTCTTCCAAATGATTTATACATATATCGTGGTTCATGTAAGGCCCGGTTCAGACGCCGTACTTCACATGAGCCGAATCGAAATCGAATTTAGACTGACAGAAATTATTAATCCCGGCTGAACTTTTAAATTCAGCCAAATTAATGCACTGAAGCATATTATGACTGAAGAAACTTGCGGATTTGCTATAATTTATGCATTTGATTCGGCTCATGTGAAGTACGGCGTCTGGACCGGGCCATATTAGTTGCTTTGTCGTGTCGTACATGGTTCAGTGATGGTTTGCCCGTCTGCAGTTTATGGTCGATGTAAATTTAAAATAAACATGTAATGTAAACATGTAAACAGTTAGAAGAATCGAAAGCAACGTTCAACGCGTTAGCTAGGTCAATATCTGTTGACTAAGACAAACAGTAGCTTTGTATTTGGTATTCATAGTTTTAAACAGACGACATTTGTCAGTACCGAGGCAAGCCAGAAACCGTCGCTCTTTAATTTCGTGCGTTCTTTCGCCAATTTTCATTTGTTTTGAGGGACTTCATGCGGAACTATGCCTTGATTTTGGGCAAATGACTTCACCGGACAAGGCAATAAACGCAGTTTATTATGGAGAGCGAATGCAGTCGGGATGAACTCCAGGCTCACTTCCGGGAAAGGTGGTCTATTACGAAAGATTAACAGTATTGAGATGAAAGCAGATTTATCTAAAATTACATAATTATATAGCGTTGGTTTACTTCAGACAAAGATACAGAGCTGTTTTGCCTTGACACGAGTTTATATGTAGTTTTTAAAAGACAAAAAGCCGTAACTGACATGTCCTATATTTTTTATTATTCGCTGTAGTTCTTGGCTTGAATTGCCACAAATGTTCCAGTACAGAGTCATGGGAACAGTGCAACAGTGCTCAACGTTCAACAACAGTAACTTGTTCCGGAAGTGATGCAAGGTGCTACAAGGCCCACTATTCGACCAACGACGAAACCATAAAATTATATGCAAAGGGCTGTGGACCGAAATCCTTCTGCCAAAAGGAAAACAACCCTGTTTGCAAGTCTCATCTCGGACCATCAGACTGTGAGGTACATTGTTGTGAAGAAAACATGTGCAACGCAGGCTCATATATTGGACTCAGCAGGCTTGTAGCAGCAAGCGGTTTCGTGGTGATGATTTTTGTAACGAAGTAAATAGCGCTCTCAGGGTTAGAGGCATGGATGGTGTTTGAAGATGGGCTTCACCCTTTTTTAAGGTCTTAATTATAGCTTAAGGACGGTTCGTTTCGAAAATTGTAACAATTGAACATTAATAGATAAGAAATTATCGAAATTGTAAAATTTAATATAAGAACGCGAGTGTTTTCCTTCCTTTCTTTAGGGTTCTATTGTTACTCAGTCAAATATACTAAACTATACCTTTATATCACAACCATTAGTGGTTTTGTATTTGTACAACTGATCATGGATGTTAATCCCTCGATTCGCTCTGACCAAAGCTTCGCTCGAAATGTCAGCTCTCGAATCTCTTTGTAGTGGTCAAATTACCTTATCAACCCAGTTAATAGAACCAAGTATTTTTTCCACTCTCCCACCGACTCAGCAACACAATTAATCTTAGGAGCAATCCCCCTTATCTTGATGATGGATGATAGATATAGGACTTTTCTGAAAACCACGTTAAGTGACCGGAAGTTTCCTAATAAAAGATTATTATTATTATTATTATTATTATTATTATTATTATTATTATTATTATTATTATTATTATTATTATTATTATTATATGATGTAGTTAGCATCCGAAACATGTGTTGTAAAATCAAAAGTGTCTTACATTTTTACGTTCCAAAGTTTTTTTTTATGTTAAAATAGTACAAAAATTGAGCCAATTATAACGACATTGAGCGAAGCCTAGGTTTGTACTAATTACTAGATGTACAGCTTACGCCACAATGACTTAACAAGTTACGCCTCTCGTCATCAGATGATCTTTTCAAGAAAAAAAAAGTCTAAGAAAGAATCCCAAAAATTGGCCTCATTATGTCTCAGTTACAACATCAACCAACCGTTTCAAGATAAATATTTTGCCAGTATACATTGTTTGGATATTTTACCTCAGTATGTTTACTGATGCATCGCATATGTTAATTTAAATATACTTGTAGAACTGACCGACGTAATTTTTGAAGTAGTATGGGTGAAAGATCTAGTTTTGGTTTAAGACAACACCGCATGACGTTTCCCGTGATCTCCCAGGTTCTCTTTTTCTTCGTGCCTTGCGACAAGAAATTACTTAACGTGCAACTTTTCCCGATCAGTTCATGCGTCAATGTAAATCAGTGTGCGCATATCGGGATGAAAATTCATTTTGATTGAGCTGATCATGAATTGCTAAAGTTTTAAAGAAATCAGTGGTGTCTAATATTTCATATCGTTTGTGTGATCAGTGTGATAACAATGAGCTTTTCATTCATTGAACATTCTAAGGATGGGATTTTTAATAAAAGAATTCGTTTATCTTACATTCTTCTCACACTTTTACGTTATATTTGCTCTGAGGGTGGTGTCTCAGCGCTGTTCACCGAGACAGCTGCAATGCTTGAAAGGTTTTCTGGTATATTCGTTTCTTTAAGCCGTCTCAATGTGTCACGATCAGGTCGATGTTATCTGCAATTTACAGTTAACATTCTTTTGTCCTCTAACTATATAAACATGTAAACAGAAGGACAATGAAAGACAAAGCATCACCCGTACCGGATGATTTGGGTAATTATACAGTTGGTCTGTTGCTCTTCAATATGCAGACGTAATATTGTGTTCTAGTAAACATGACATTGCATTTGTGTTAGGTATACCATTAGTGCTATGTTTGAGTTAGTTGTGTGGTAAATTTGTAAAAAGATTTAAAATAAGCCCTCCCCCCACCCCACTATTTTGAAGTCCCCCTCTCTAATAATTTAGGCAAAGCAAAAAAAAAAAAAAAAAAAAAATAATAATAATAATAATAATAATCCCCCTGGGGGTCAGAATAAGCTGACTCTGAATTAAGGTCAACGGTAATAAATTTTCTTGGCGAAATTGTAAACTTCAGTTTAAGAACAATGCTTCTATAATAAACAAGACATGACTCAATCTCTCAAAACAGTTTCAATCTGTGGTTGTTACGTTTTAGCCAAAGACAACTTTGTTAGATGAATAGGGTTTTACTTAAATTTAACATATATTTTCTCACTTCCAAAAGTTTCAATAACTGACTGTTTTAATGGCTCCAACATGATTCATTTTAACTACTTAATGTGAGTACGGCAAAAACGTTGAATGAACCCTTTCTAAATCTGGTCTTTTTTCGTCTTCTGGGGCCTTCCATTAAACCTATGACAATAACAATTTGAGAATAAATAGTACATCCAAAGATGTTTCATTTGGGATCGGCAACGAGAAGTGATGACATCATATTACGTGGTAATTACGTCATGATTGCCAAATGGCAGCAATCTTGGATTTCTGGACTTCCCCAGAACTTCAGGAAAGCGCCAAAATTAAGCGAAAAGTTATCAAAACCAATAAACCAGAACTGATATCAGCTAAAAGCGTAACGACGGCGTAAGAAAAATAGTTTTTCTTCACTTAAAAAAGAACTTTTCCTTTTTGTGGAAAAAGCGCCTGTCAAAAATTGCTTACTATAGTAACATCAAAGTTAATGAACAATAACCAACCTTATCCAGTTGTTATCAGATAAATGTCTGAAAAAGTCGTGAAGTCTCATGTCGTTTGCTCACATATCAAAATGATATTCAGGTGCAAAGGTGTGCCCCCACGTCCTTCCCCCCCCCCCCCCCCTCCTCGGTCTAGCTAGGGTTAAGAGATATTTGAAAAAAAGTTAGCGAAAATGGAATGCAAGAGAACACTGACATTATTATTTTCTCTTGTGGAAACAGTTGTCATAAGGCACCAATAACAGATGAACTAAGAACGAATATGTTGCTTGCAGTGTTAATCGAAACCTATGGTATCCTTAGTGAGGTGTTGGTAAGTCGTGTAAGAGGCAATCGGTCTATTGTGGTATTTAAGAGTCATCGGCACTGGAGTTCTCTCTCTTCCTCTGTCTGTCTCTAATTGTTTCCTTTGTTTGCTAATGCTCTTGACGTGGTAAGCAACTACGCACGCCCCCTCCTCCCGTCAAGCAAAGTATCAATTTTATGGCCGGGTTACTTTGAACAAATGAAAAACAGGTGTGGAGTCCTTTTGTTGGTTACCTTGAGACAGAAACCAGTTTTGGTGGTTTCCTGTTGGCTGTGAAATTGATCAGAGTATAGCAAACTTGATTCTTTGCTGAAGACATTTTATTTAACAAACAACAAATCTAGTCACAAAAAGCACACTCAGCTTAAATAGTATGAAAAACTAAGATCTACTGTTATCCTTTTCTTATCCTTCGTAATCGACTTGCACTACTAGCATTCACACTGCCTTAACGTTTGTGCGCACACATGGCTAATGAGGCCAAGTTGCGAGTGGTTTAGCCACCCACATGTCGAGCACACATGTCTTGAAACCAATGTAGATGCGCTACAGAACTATTTAATGTAAGACGCTACAAAACTACAGCCTACAAATTGTATTGACAACCGTACAGGATTGAACTAAGAACAATATATTTGCGGGTAGCTTTATTTTACGTTACTTAAGGCGCAACATCTACTTAACACAGTAACATTTGTTGTGCAACTGACACCGTACAAACTACAAATGATTAAATACGGATCGAAGTTTGCGGGTTTATCTTGACACCGTTGGTCGGCGGTTTCGACTCCGGCATGTTGTACTGCACCTCAGGAGGTTTCTCCTTGACCATGTCTGACCAGCCTTCGGGTTGTTCCTTCTTTGATCGGCCCTTTATGACGTGGCAAGGAAAAAGACATTCTGGTTAATCAGCTAGGCAAACCAAAGTCACCAACATTTCAGCCCCCAACAGTGCAGTAGACCTGCACCTTTCAAAAGCTCTATTTTCACTGGACTCCGATAACCTGCGGCTGTATTGTTTTTTAAGGATGGGAGCATTGTTCTGTTGTTCGTTCTTTTGTCCTCTCGACCCTCCCGGCGTTGCAAACCGGGTTCAGGTCGCCCCCAACAGTGACCACCATCTAATTTCTTCTTACAGTATAATTTCTTGTTCAAGCCGTGCAGGTCATGAGAATAAATAAGATAATCACCAAAGATGAAATTTCGTTATTTTCAAAAGTAAGTTCTCCCAACTAGTAGACCAGCTAACCACCCAATGCTATAAAAATAAAATAGATAATAATAATAAAAGATGAAAATTCTCGCCGAAAAACTAAAATTTCCGATCCCCCAGCAGGAACCCAACCCACGACCTTTCAGTAATTAGTCTGGATGCTCTAACCAATGAGCTATGGGTGATTCCAAACTAGTAACTGGAAGTCGTGGGTTCGATTCTCGGAAAAATTTTCATCGTGTCTTTATTATTATCTATTTCATTTTCTCCCAATTAGAGAGAACAGAAATGACAGCATCTAGGTTGATCTTGGGGCCTCAAGGGTTAAAAATGCGTCTATATTGGAAAAGGCAGACGAAAATCGTTCTCAAATGTAGTACAATAAAGCTATTTGGATTGACCAATCAGAGAATGTGAAAAATCGTATTGATTGTTTTGGCGTATATAGCAATTGACTAGTAAAACTTCGCGTGGTTCCAGGAAAACCGTTAACCTTTCCAGATTGAGTCCACCGTCTAGGAATTCTACCCTACAGTATCAAAAAGGAATGGTTTTCAACCAAAAACGTAATTATTATAAGAAGGGTCAAAAGAAAAAATTAAATGCCACTACACAACGGTGCTATCATTTTGAAATACATGACTATGTTACTGTACATACATAGCACTTCCAGATGAACACTGCTGACCCCAACAGCGAAACGAAAGCGGAGGAACCAATAGCAATGATCTCAGCCAGTGACAGGCGAGTGTGTTCAGCGTTCTCTTTGCCATGGAGATAGGTCAGGTGAGCTTCAAAAGCGCCATCAGAATGGTATTCCTTCCCCTCAAACTTGATCACAAACTTCTTAGCTTTCACCTGATGAAACAGTGAATACGAAACTAAAGCAAGATAAAATGACTAAAAAAATAGATTATTTATTTGGACGTGATTGGTGCGTTACATGTTAAATTTCTAAGTGTGACAAAGGAACAAATGGACAATTCAAATGCTGTAGACTTTTTACCGTGGAATACGTGGTATTCTGAAAACAGCCAACAGAATGTCCAAGAGTTGGAAACACTTCATAAAACAATAAACAGTACCGCAGATTGTATTGCTAGATTAAGCTTTAATGTCGTCGAGTTAGAACCACCTTGAACAACGCAATAAACATCACCATGTGAGGCTGGTACTGTTAAATGCTAAAGCTTTCATTCAAGACACAAAACTTAAACATACTTTGAACAGCGGAATTAAAGTGCTTCTTAATAGCTTTCATTTTTGTGAACGTTCACATCTACTGAGACGTAAAGGACTGGTTTGAGGCACTTAATTTGTAAAGCATATACTTACAAACAGCTCTTCTTGCAAGTACAATAAAAAGGAAAGATCTATAGTCATCTTGCCTCACTCCAGAGTTGAGTTTGGAACCAACCCTGTAACGTGCTGCATCCTTACGTTTTAGACAGGAAATATCCCATAGGTCTGACTATGTATAAAGGCTGGTCATGTGGCAAGATTAAGCAAACATAACCACAAACCTCTCCGTGTATTAGCTCCACGCTTTCTTCAAGTGAACCCGATTCGACGTCCTCGACAATTTCAAATTTGACTTTGATGCTTCCTCGCCAGATCTGACAATACAAAATTAAGGAATGCAAATTAACAATCGGTAAGTTAACGTTTCCTCTAACGTTAACGTTAACTCTCTTTCCGCTGACATCTGTTTAACTTGCACTTAAATTCACTGGAATTTTCTGATTCTCTATGATATATCATGAATGAAACCCCGATTAACAGTTAGCTTGGCGAGACTGATGCATCCAAATATACAGTTGCGGCAGACCGTAACCCATTTTCTGTGGAATGAGACAACTACTCGGAGTATTACTGGTTTAAAACAAGGTTACCCTCGGTACCTACTCATGCAACTGGGTAGACTGGGAGAGAAACTGTTTCTTGTCTAAGAAGGCAACACGACGATGTCCGCAAAAACTTTCGTTCAAACACTGACACTCTGATCATCCGTTCGAACTGGTCCAACGCCAGAGGCACTACACCACCGCCGTTCCACGGAGATGAAAGACATTAAACGACTTTTTTTGTTTTATGTCTTTGAAAATGAGGGAAAAAAAACAAACATTCACCTCAACATTCTGGATTTGCTCTTTCTTGCAGTTACAGATGCTGACAACTTTCTCCTTCAGGTGGCTTTTGGTAAAGAGGAACATTTTCCGTGGTTAGTTTCGTGGAAAACTTATTGCAGCTGTTATCTAATAAATAACGTTAAACCAGGGTAACGATTCGATGCCTGCCCAAATATCTAAGTAACCTGTCGTCTGCCAGATCACGAAAACGGGAGTAACACAATGAAACAATCTACCACCATTTTATTCCAAGCACAGGCACGATTTATCCAACGGATTAATTTGTTGAAGAACAATTTTTCCAACGCGGGTTGCGAGTTATTCACTGTGTAAAGTTATCTTGGCTTTGAATCGAACAACTGAGGTCAGAACTTTAAGTAGGAACGATGGTGGGAACCACACATAAGTTACGGTAGGTTGAACTTTTGGCTGCGTTCCGGCTTGTTAATTAGCAACAGTTTAAAAATGGGGGTATGTCAAGGTTCACATCCAGGCATGTAGAGTTCCTTGTTGTATTTCATAATTACTTTATACTACAGACGAATGTGGACTCTTACCTGATAAATTGTTCCTTCTTCTCCTCTACGTCATCAAAATTTCCCTTCAGAGTGATCTTCAATCTCGCCACCCTGAAGGATCGGAGAAAAAAAGCAAAAGAAACTTGTTAGGCGCAAAGATAGTCAGATCAAATGAATATTCCAGTGTTAGAGCTTTTCTCTAGTTGTTGTTATCACTGACTCCTTTCCTAAATCTGAGTTAACGTTTCCACCGCAAACGACGCTTTTGTTAGAAAAGAAAAAAAATCCAGATTCAATTTTGAAAATTCGCCCAAGCTTTACTGTAGATGCTATCACAATAAGTATGTGGATACTAGACTTACACCTCAACCAATTTACATGAGACAAATTTAAAGTGACTGAATGAGAAAAATGGAAACGAAATTAAAATTAAAGGCGGGACAGCTGAATTTTATACTTGCCTTTTTTTCTTGTGTCCTTTTTTCTCTTCCCCGAGTTCACCTTAAAAATGAGAAATTCCACAACAAAATCAAACGTAGTTCATTTTAATGTAATCCTTTAACTGAAGAGTTAACTTGGAAAACTTGTAGTTGGAAAAACACAATGAATAAAAATCCAGGCTGAACGTCTCCAAATTGTTTGCCAGAATGCACAATATAATTTTGTTTGATTCAAACGATGAAATTTCTAACATCATTAAGTCAACGAAAATATTTAATTAAAAAAAAAACATTCAAGCAAACAAAGGATGGTCCCACATCATCCAATAAAGGGTGGTAAACGTTTCAACACGGTTGGAACAACAAATATATTGGCCAAAATTCCGCGCTGGAACATTAACGCGGGGTTAACAACTCACCACCGGCAACGTTAGACTTGTTGTCAAATTTGCTGCAGTTTCTTCTCTCTTGGTTCATTAACGCATGCGTATCTGGTTTCTCTTCTCCATTTGTATCCACACACCAGCACACACCGGATGTGGCGTTACACTGCTCTGCCAGGAAGGCTCCATTCTGCGGATTACATTCAGGAATGAATACACCGAGGTCCGGCTGCTGACTGTATATGGGATGAAGAGAAGTACTAATATCAAAATTTGACCAGATTATAAACTTGGAGTACAGAAATTGTAGCATGAATGAATGCAAAAATATAAATGAATTAAAATTTGTTAGCAAAGTAATAGGAGAATGAAAACATTTTTAGTCTAGCTGGTTGCAACAAGGAAAAATAAAATGGTATGATAATGAAACAAATGAAATCGTGGAAAGTAAAACAATGGTGAAACACTTTTAAGCAAGAATTTATAACAAAAATCTTAGAAGATAAGTAGGCATTGTGGTAGGAGTGGAATAATAGCAATCTGAGAAGCATAAAAGTGGGGAAATAACTTTTGACCTGGAATTATAAATTACCCTCTGTGTCTTCCGTTTTGTCCTTGTTGTCTAAATCGGTTCCTTTCTGTGTTACCCCGCTGCCATGGACCTGCTCCTTCACCATCCCTTCCGCGGCCACTACCTTGATGTCCTCCATTGCCTCTACCTTGGTCACCCCGATGTCCTTCAGCGCGGCTGCCTCCACCTCTCCCCGCCATTCCTCCCCAATTTCCACCGTTGTGTCTTCCCTGACCACCCTGCTGCATTCCACTTGCACCTGCTCCTCGATGGCTACCCCCTCCACCATGGCTGCCTGCACCTCGCGTTCCCATTCCTGATAACTGCCCTCCTTGATGTGCTCCAGAGTCCCCGCCATGATTTCTCCCATGTCCTCCACCTTGGGCGCCATCCGATTCACCGCCATGGCCACCGCGTTGCCTTGCGTTCTGACTACCCCTCAGCAACCCATTTTGCCACCCTCCAAATCCATTTCCCTGATTTCCTCCACTTGGACGACGCCCTCTTGTTTGGCCTTCACCGCCTGGTTCCCTGCTTGGACCCTCGCCACGGCTATTCCAATGCTGGCCGCCTTGCCTTTCCCCTCTGGATTGGTTGTGTCGTGCTCCTGGAAGGCGCTCTGGCATAGTATTGAAGACTTGAAGGAACTTCCTCTTGTAGGTTTCTATCGCCGCATGCCTCTGTCTCTGGCATTTGGTTGCTACACGGCCAAAATAAAACAAATGTGTATTTTAATAGAAGTAGAAATCATGTTGTTTTGAGCATTTCTCTTTTTCATTTCTTTGGTTCTCATAATCAGTCTACGGTGAAAAATATCAGTCCTAGTCGGCATTGCACGGCGTTTGGGAACGCTGTGATGGCTAAAACAGATTAACAAGGATTAAAAACCGAAAAATCATTTTTTTTTTTATTTCATAACTGAATGAGATTGAAAATCCCCCCCCCCCCCCCCTTCCAAGTAGCATAGTCGCAAAAATAAAACCTGCTTACCACTATTGCAGTCTATTTTGCGATCATTTTCATCAAAATATTCGGCACTGCATTCTCCACAGTAATTCATGCGGCAACGGGCCGAGGGGTGGTTCGGGCAACCGGGTGACGAAAGGCATTTGTCATAGATACACAGCTTGAATGGCTTGTCTTTGGGACACACTGTTAATAAAGAACCCAATTGCAAAGTCAAATAAAGTAACAAACAAAACAATGCGAACGATCTCTTTTTAACTGGTAGGCTGGCAGAGTGACGGATCGGTAGACAATTATAGACTGAATGAGCGAGGCTCATAGGGCTGTAGAGGCTGTTCCAGAGGGTCTCAGTGTACCGCGGGAAACGCGAAGGAGCGCGCGAGAGGAACGAAAATGAAGGGAGATTGGGGAGAGAGAAACTAAAGGCTGTGGGGTCAGACCAACAAATTGAAAGGCTGGGAGACCGACAGACTAACTGGGGATCTGACGGAGTTTCAGTCAAGATATTTTCCATGGGCTCGAATCCCAACGTAGGCTGATTTTCGCTATACGGGCGTTCAGCCATACGCTATTTCACACGCAGCGCAAGCTTACAAATAATGTTTTCGTACGGCCTCGTTCATTTGGACTTACGAAGTGAGAGGCATGTACACCAACATTTTAACGACTGACAGACTGATTAACTAGACCGAAAGGCTGACTCACAAACTGACCGACTGATCGACTAACCGGCTGACAGACTGACTGACTGACTGACCGACTGACTGAACTGACCAACTGACCGACTGACCGACTGACTGACTGACTGACCGACTGACCGACTGACTGACTGACTGACCGACTGACCGACTGACCGACTGACCGACTGACCGACTGACCGACTGACCGACTGACCGACTGACCGACCGACCAACCGACCGACCGACCGACTGGCTGACTGACTGACTGACTGATTGAATGACCGATTGATCGACTGACTGACTGACTGACTGACTGACCGACTGACCGATTGACCGATTGATCGACTGTTCGACTGACTGACTGATTGGATGGCTTACTGACTGACTGACTGACTGACTGACTGACTGACTGACTGACTGACTGATGGGCATGTAGCTAAGCAGCTCTTACCTGGCATAATGGCACGCATGCATTTCTTCCCGCATCCTAGATAGCAACACTTCATGTTACCCATGCAGTCTGCATCGGACTTGCAGCTGGAGGTGCAGTTGAAGTTGACAGAGAGTGGTACAACAGGACACCTTCCTGGTTTAACTTAACGAACAGGAAATGCCTTTAATTTTTCAAACAATGAGTCACACGAAGCTATAATTTCATCCCCAAACAGAGAAAGGTGGTGAGAATTAATTGTGATGTAAATGGTTGTTGTAATGTTTGAAGATGTGCTAGGTTTAACTTTATAATTCCTACTATGTAAAGAAATGAAAGGTATAACACACTAATTTCACCGTCTTCGGGTACTGAGTTCATTATTCTGTATAAGCTAAGTTTCAAATCAAGTTGTGGATAAAATCTGGCGATTCAAATTAAAGCCAGGGTAGTAGTTATTTCCTTTGAGGTAGTTTAATGCTGTCGTCAGTTGCGAAGGCCGTTCAACTTTTAAATACCTGTTAAAAATGGAACGTTTCTTCCTTACATGAAAGCAACTGCGTGGTAATCTCATATACATGTGGCAGCAGTTGAATTTAAATGTTTTGAGAGAACAAATCATAACTTCGCACTCTGGTACCGTTAGAGGTATAACATACCTGGTGGCATTTTTGGAGGTGGATCCACACAGTGTTTTTTTCCATGGCGGGTCTTACAACAAACCTTTGAATCTGAGCAGTCGTTATCGCGTTGGCACGCCTTTACTCGCGATTGGGCTGCATCATGGGCTGTTACCGGAGGGCAATTACGTTGTCGCCCTGTTTGCATGCAAATGCACATGATATATCTTAAAAGATAACTACTACAGTAGGTGCTACCAAACATGAGTAAAACCTAACAGGTCAAAATATACTATTCAAACCTAATTTATAGCTACATCATAAATCCATACACTTTTACAGGTTACGAATGTTGCGAAGCCCTATGTGAGTACCGCTCAGACACCGATTGCTAATCAGTCCAATGGGAATCGCCGGATGTTAGAGATAAAGCGGGAGACTAGAGTTGGACTTGAATTAATCTCAATAAATTAGAGATTCAAACCCTTCAAAGGAGAGCTTGTCAAGAGGGCGAGTTTGAAATTTTCATTGAGTTAAATTCATATTCGAATGAGATTTGGTTTGGAGAGAGCACGACATCCCTTAAGGGTCATTGAGGGCGCATGACTGTTAAGGTCAGATGAGAGCCAGAGTTTGGACGGCAGTCGATCCCGTTGAATTGAAGATATTTTAATTCCTTTACAGAGAGCACAAGAGCTAGTCAGTATATGTAGTGTTCTTCGATTCCATTGAAAACTTGACGATAATCAAACGAGATCTGAAGAGCGCGTAAGAATTCTGCAACAACAATAACAACTGCAACACTCAGTTCCAGTAGTCAACATGATTACAGTGGATTACAAAGAGTGTTTTCCAGTTAAAGTCAAATGAAGTCTAGAGTTTGGATTTCAATAGATCCCAATAGATTAATTAGTGTTACCGAATTTTCGTATCGATAAAATGGATATCAGACATTTCAAAACAAGGACACAACGTTCAACTTTAGAAGACATCTTTCGGATACTTCAGTGTCAATCAGCAACATAAGTTCTTCAAAGGAAAGCGCAACGGTGAAATTTTGAACTTTTCATCGATTCAAAACAAGCCCTTCAAACGAGATTGGAGAGCTCATGACAGTCCAGGACGGTCTCAAACAACTCATGAGAGCTTAAGACCAATTAAACAACGGCCCTCAAAGTCCTGTGTCGTTTACCTGGGTTTAACATTTTCTCCTACCTCCGTAAGTCTTGGAACAGTTAAGCCTGTCAGGATCTGCCCTGAATCCTATCCTTTTCCCCTCTTTATCAACGCACCAGCATTTCTTTCCAGAAGGCCTAGGGTCACATTGCATTCTTTCGAAGTTTCCATCTGCTCCACACTTCGGCTCTTTAAAATACCTCTCCATCCATCGTGTCTGTCGTGAAAGTATGCGGCAGACCTTTGCACGGGACATGAGACGTTTGGCGACGTTCCGCTGCTGGCCACTCTGGTTCTGTGGAACAACCACAGGGTGGTGTTGCATCCGCTGGGTTAAATTTTTAGCTTTAGATTTTAAATCACTTGCTGTATCGTTGTAGATGGCTGCCATTCTTCTTAGGTGTTTCTTCAGGCTCCTGGTATTTAGTTGGGCCGATTGACAGGGCGACAAAACTAAATGAAATGAACGTAAAAAACAAATAATTTTAAAATATAGCGATAATCTCTGTGATAGGGGGATTGAAAGGGTCGATCTCCTCCTTATCCGGCCCTACATTGGAACTGGACTGTATGTAAACTAATCAATTTTGAACATTGGAAACTTCTTTCTTTTATTCTCAATGTTCATTCACTCGCTATACGGTGGCGAACATTAGCATAGCTCCAGCATCAGCATCTCCGGTGGCAAAGAGGCCTTTCCAAAAAGCAAGGTTTCAGGACATCCAGTGGCAAAATACTTTACACATTGTCAAGTGTTTACGAGGAACGTTTTTCCATTCTAGAGAGGTTGGAAATGTCCTATGACGTGCTAGCGAGATAACGTAATTTAACTGTATGGTGTATAAATAATACCTGCGCCGGTAGAATTGCAGCTTGTTGGTTTTCCTCTCTGCCTAGTCCCTTTCCTCTCCTGTCCATGTTCATCAACGCACCAGCACACTTCTGCGTCGGGGAAACACTGGATCTCAGCAAAGCTTCCGTCTTCATTGCACTTTGGCACAAGTTTGATGTCATCGAACCAGAGGTATTTCATTTCCAGCCGTCGTTTATACTCACATTTAGTAAGTGCTGAAAAATATCACAGAAAATCATATGGGTCACACCGATGATCGTTGCTACGCATTGCTAGTGGCGGATAAAAAAGGACCGCTAATATGGATGTGGAAACTATAAGGTCAAACCAAAATCGCCCTTTTCATGGCTTGTTCTTTTGATGACATCAGGTACCTCAGTCTAGACTGACCAATGACCGCTAATTTCTCGCCTCTCTCGACTTCACTGACAGGACCTTAAGAGCGTTAACTTTACTATCTCACAAGAAGGGGATTTCACCTAGAGCGTAGGCTGAATTATCTTTTTTTAGCTTAGCTTACCTCTTGGAGGCCGTGCTTCGTTTCCATTGGCGCTATAGCATTCCGGTCGGCAGGTACCACATGGGTTGATTCTACAACTAACCTCTTCCCCTCCTTCACACTTCACAAGGTGACAGAGCCTTGGGTTACAATTCGATTGCATCGGTTGATTACTTGGACAAACTAAGTCAATAAATAAATAAATAAATAAATAAATAGATAAACAAACAACCAAACAGAATGATGTGCCTGGTACGTTACCTCCTCCTCCTCCAATATTCCTTCTATTGCGAAACCTTAGATAGCTATAAATGCTAGGTATGTTTGATTTTCAATTTAACTCTTTGAGCCGTTTTTGTCAATGAATGTTCTTTATTAGTGTAGTCTGTTTCTAGGATCGCTTTCATTTAGCCGCCAATCGGTATTTTAAACACTATCATGATTACCTGAAGGAGGGTTAAAGTTGAACTCCTTGTACAAGTCAGGCTGCCGAATCCAGTTGATGCGACGACAGTGAGGACGATAGTGATGTTGATGATGGTGGTGATGATGTCGGTGATGGTCATGGTGACTGGGTCCAGGTCTCCAGTGATGATTACGGCCACTGTTCATTCTACCCGGCAGGCCGCAAGCTGTTAAGAAACCCATGCGACGGAAACGAGCTATATTGTCTTCAAAGGTGTCAAAGTCGTTTTCATCACTTTCACCTAAGAAACCAACGTCATCACTGAAATCGTCATCATCATTGTCACCATCGTCGCTGTCGTCGACGTTCTCAATGTTATCATCATCATCATCATCATCATCATCATCATTATCGCCATCGTCATCGTTTCCGTCGACGTCATCAGAACCAACACCACTTCCACGGGCACTGAATTCGTCACCACTGTCTTCAGTATTGAAGGTCTCATCATCATCATCAGTATTAAGGCAGATGGCGGCTCTTCGCCATCGCTGGTAGTTTCTTGTTTCTTCTGCAAACAAAAAAGCGTAAAGTCCTGATACTTTCCTTAACCACCACCTGTAGAGCTATCCGGGTATTCCTGTAAACTAGACTGCAAACGATGGTTACTTTCCCTAAAACGTTAAGCAGGTAAAAACTGGGAACAGGGACGCAAATGTGCCTTTAGAATTTATCGTACGTTTCTCATCCAGTCAAGAATATAGTTTGAGCTTGAAGTTTACGTTTGCGTTTGGTCATCATTGATCCAAATAAATATGATTATTTTGACAGGGGTGCAGACGCCGTGGTGTAGTGGTTGGCGAGTCGTGGGTTCGAGGCTAGGTGGATTTCTACATTACTGTGTTGTTTCCTTAGGCAAGAAACTTTACGTAACATTGCCTATCTTCACCCAGGTGTATAAATGGGTACCGGCGACATACTGTTGGGCGTAAATTAAACCTGCGATGGAATAGCATCCCATCCCTTTGGGAGAAGCAAACTCCTAGTTGCTTCTTACTACAGAAAATAGGTTAATCAGGTCGTGTGGGCCAGATATGATCGAGTGCGTCTTAGTTTAGCTAATGCTCACCTCGATCACAAGTGAAGTTAACCAGAATGTATTTCACTTTCCTCACACATTCTCGTCCAAGAAGCCCTTCATTAGGGTTTATCAAGCAATACCGTCGCCCTTGGCAACGACTGCGGATATTGTTGATCACCATGGTAACATTACACTGGTTACGGCTTGGAGTTGTATAATGGCCTTCATTGCTTGGAGAATGTTGTCGGCACTTGTCACCTTGCGCTGGACGACAACTTAAGTCAATTTTGTTAATGGAAAGAGTTGTTCTCATCTGGCATTGTAACACTTTTGGTTCATGGAGGCACACAAGCATTTCCCTGAAATCTAATCACAAAGCCATAATTAGTTTGACTGTGACAGCTAAAGTTAAGTAAGGTGCAAAGTAAGAGAGTTCCATTAACGACTTAAACAACCCTCAAATGATTGCAGTGGAACACTAAGTTGTGCATCATCTAGTGACGTTCGGTGAAAAAAACAAAGAAACAACCTTGGTTGGAACATTTGTCCTAAATCAGAGTACAACAAAGCAAATGCCGACCAAGGGGAGTTCCTCCGTTACGCACATCCACGGACAAACAGGACGGATGCAGAAGCCCATTGCTCTGGTCACCTGACAGATGATGATGACGATAATGAACATCCTGATGACGATCATCATCATCATCATCATTATCATCATCATCATGACGTTGATCATGACGATGTTGTATTTTGTTGTATTTTGGTTCTCGGTTTTGGTTCTCGCGACGCCGGGGGTTAATTTTCCAAGTTTTTCTTTTTAAGTCGCTTTTCTCCTTAATTTTTTAGTGGCACATATTAGAGAAGGTGGAGAAGTGGAAAACACCTTCCCATTCCGATCGGCCCAATAGGAATGAGAAATGGTCTCACCTTTCTTCAGGGAACACTTAGGCCTGCCCTTGGTCAAAGTTTTGTCCACCATACGCCCTTCACCGTTTACCTGCCATGATAAACCGAGCGCTGGCCACTCTTGATGACTGCTGAAGCTATCATCTTGTGCACAGTGCGGAACAAACGAGGTGAAATTATTTCTTGATCCAAGAACAGCGAATTCAGTTAAAAACGCTGATTTCTTTTCCAACAAACATCTTGGAATCACTGGTCCTTTGGTTTGGAGAATGTACATTGAAAGATCAGTTTTATGACATTGCAACTTCTCATCACATTAAGGAACCTATTTTACTACAGCGTTGTAAAAATGCACTACTTGCAACGAGTGTCAATACTAAATTGTATTAGACGAGTCGTAGTATGTCAGACTGCGCTCTGCCAAATTAAAAAATCTTAAGATCCTAAATCAGTGAAAAATAAATGTGGTGTAAAAACAATTAGAAAGCCGTGTAATAACAGGGCATTTATTTCTTGCAATATGCGTATTTTTTTTTCATATTAAAATTTACCATTAGTATTAGATGTATGTCTTCACAAGCAAGATTATCGAAACTTAACTTTGACATTTATTTTTACAAAAAGAGTATATTTTTAGGAGATAGCCAAGCTAACCACAGAAATCACTTTCACTAATGAACCGTAAACAATACCCTGCTCTTCCTAATTATTAGATGTCCTTAGCGCTTGGAATGTAATCCGTAGGGACATATTACGTAACAGTAATAATCGTGTTTGGTATAATAAGCTGCATCTCGTATCTTAGCACTCTCATTCATTTCGACTAGACTACTAATCTTTTGCTTTGCCCCACCCTCTTCCCAGCAGCGATGAATCCTTCCTCTCCACAGGGAGCTACCCGCTCAATCGTCTCGGGCTGATTCTTTCATATGTTAACGTACCCAGGCATTGATTGTCGGGTGTCCCACTTGAAATGTTATACTACACGTGACTAACTGATGAGGAAAATACATACCTTGGTCAGAGGCTGATTCCCTTGAACCACCCTGTTGTCCTTCCGACGAACCCCGAGGTGGAGGCCCTGGTGGACCTGGGTCCCGGTGTCTTCCACCGGGATTGCCTCCTCCTCCAGGAGGTCCTTCACCTCGGCCTGAATGTGACCCTTCTTGACTGCCATGTCTTCCTATGAAAATAGCAAAAAGATTAAATTAATGTCATGAAAGATGTTAGTCAGAATGTTTTGAAATGATTGCTCAAATTAATCGTTTGTCTCACGATTGTATCACATAGGCTAGGTTAATGGATGGCGATGACCACTCATATATGACGCAATCGTCAGACAAATGATAGTGAACAGTATAGACTGAGAAAGTTCTGAAATGTGACTGGTCAATAAAATAGATCCATTATGACGACGACATTGTGGAATAAGAGAATTGGGTAGCCGTATTTCGAGTCAGTAGTTATACTTCCACTTGCCACGTGTGGTTGTATTTTCAAACAAGATGGTGAATGGTGGCAATTTCGACCGTACATTTCCAGATAAGAGTTGAGCTTAGAAGAAATTCAATTACCAACACCAAAAATGGCCTAAATTCTTCGTAATTTTCCCTCATTGGCTAAAAGCAGAAAACTTTAATTTGTTCACGATATTTACAGGAAAGAAGATGTTGTCAACAGGTGGTCATGTCTTGAAGCTCTCAGTTTGAACAAATATATCGAACAACATTGGGAGAATAGACAGTTGTAATTTGGCCATGCAGGATGAATTCCTGAGAAAAATGTTGTCCTTACCCCTATCTCAGTTTTATAAATTACGCACAGAAAGAGCCTTCAAAACAGGGATATAATTTTACATTTTACAGTTGTCTCGCACCCACCAAAGTGAACAGTTTCTTTTTCCCTTTTACGGCCAAGATAGCGTGCGGGGTGAGAAGAGGGAATTGGGCGTGTGCACGAAGCGAGGGAAGAGCGGAAGAAAGGTAAGCTTCTTTCTCTCTTTATTGCTGTATTAATTTCGCAGCACCTAGTCTTCTCCTGCTGCTTTGCTTTGTTTTGTTTCACGTTACGTTACGTTCTGATTTATAATTTAAAAATATTGTTCTATTTTCAATCGACTTTTCTGTAATTAAATTTGATTAAAATGTGCTTTGTATGAATAGAGGTACACGTTAACACCGTTTTTTCCTTATTTCTGGTCTTTTGTTCTAAACTCCCGATAACTTTTTTCATTTTCCGTTGAAGGTTTGAGTGATCAGGAGTCGACTGTAATTAGTTGTAATTCATGGTACCGGCACCTTGGACCTCTCTAATAAGCCTCCCGTTTTGAGATCAGATTTTGAATGAACGCCCCTCCCCGTCTCTGTTATGCACCCCACCCCTCGCCCTTTTCAATACGATACTTAAGATCTCAAGCGAACTCATGGTCAACTAATTCGTTTTTTATAGGGAAACCTGGTCTCCAATATGTAGACCCATGGCACAAATGACCTTGTAACATAGGAAGCATTGTCTCAGTCAATTAATTACGAGTTAAAATTTTGGACAAAGTTTAAGATGTGCAATGAGCCCGCTTCTCGCGAGGCCTGAAAAAAAAGGTGTTGGAGAAGAGCGGCCTTAACAGAGCTTTTACGGCACCTTGAATCTTCACCGATTTATGATCTTTGACAGTGAACAAAGACTAACTTCAAACTCTTCATTGCAGGGTGCGCTTATTGGAATGAAGATGTTTAGTGAAGAGAAAGCACTTGTAGCAAAGCTTACAAACCTCAGCTTTGACTCACCCGTACAGAACAGAAATCACGGAGGGAAATGTTAACGCATTTAATAATTTAACCCAACCTACGTGGAACTGAAAAGCCTGAAATTATGGCCGAAGAAACCCCGTTTCCCAGCAAGTATCTTGTTAGTGACAACACTATGTAGCCTGAGGAGCGGATATTTTACATATCGGCTCTGTTGAGCACTCCTGTTTACGGCTCTACAACCTTTTGGTCTTATCCCTAAAAATTTGAGGGTTTAGGATCCTATATCGTCAGTTGAAATAGCTGTATACGACAGAGGGTACCAATATATTGCATTTTTGAAAGTCGGCAGATAGAAAGAAACAGCTTCATAACGACAAACAACCCAGCTCCTCGAGACTAAAAAGCATCGGTAATAAATAGTTCAACAGGAGAGCAGATTTTTTGGCACTCTGCTTTCATTTGAATGGTTTTATTTAAATATTCCACTGACACATACGAGAAACCATCGAAATTTAATTTCAAGGCTCAAAGGTTACGCTGAAAATTTTTTCAACTTCCAACAGAGTAAATTTAAAAACAAACTAATCATCGGACAACGAATGTATTCAAGTGGCATCTCTTTGAGAGACTCGGCCTACGCATGAGCGGTATCCAAGGTAAATATGACTGGTATCCCATGGCTTTGCTTATTGCAATGTTTTCAAAATATGCGAAAAGAGGTCTACCTTTGGAACACCTAATTTGTGTGAGCTAAATTAGATGCTAGCCGATTAGAATTTTGTGAGTAATACTTGTAAATTTTTTTAGACAAAAGTGAGGCCGTTCTATGAGAATGTTGTTTTCATTTCCCACCAAAATACTTTTAACCACCATTCGACTGACAGGTTTTATTTACTTTACAACGTCACAACAATATATCTTTATATTCTTGTATTCAGGATTTCTCTTAAGGTTTTTGTTTTTGTGGTAGAATTTTCATTCACAATAAATGATAATTTTAAAAAGGCCGAGACTTCGCCTTCTTAGTCATCGATGATAGCCTGAGCCAGGATGGAGTTCGAACGTGCGACCAGAAATGACGATTGCTGAGCAGTATTTTTAAATTCCTGTAGTATTATCTATAGGTTATACAAGGGCTTAAGTCAATGGCCATTCAATTAAAGCGGTTGTTGTACCTCCCGTGTTAACAACGTTTGAGACTGAGTGGATGAAATCCGAAAAGAAAACTATTAAGCACTAATTTCCTGTTTTGCCGTTTGTTATGTCTTACAAGGTGACTAATTTGTGAGTCTGTGGGTGAAATGTTTGAAAATTGCGTCCATCCAATCGAAAGTTATTGAGTCATATTAGTTTTCTGTGGTCCTAGTTTTCAAGATGCGCAATGAAGGTGGTTCTAATTTTGAGTCTGTGGATGAAATCCGGTAACTGTGATCATTGAAAGGAAACATTTAAAACGGTAATTTCTGTTGGGGTTATTCATGACTCCTCATGCTATCGAAGTAGAATCTTAAAGGCGAAAAAATAGGAACTGAAATGTTTACATTATCTCTGTGGGTGAATTTTCAACATAAGTATCTGCCCATGATGCACCGCGCCGTTGTGAAATTTAAAGTCTACAGGGAAACGTAAACTCTTTGTTCATTTAGAAGCTCTATCAGAAAATTACAGAAAAATTCCATCAGTTCAGTGGATTAAAAATTTTTCGTTGTTCAACGGATCGAATTGTTGTCTAAATACAATTTTGTTTGAAAAAATATTATTAATTTTTGTCATGTTGTCAGTTTTTTTTTTTTACATGACTTGCTTGTGTCTACTTTAGAGGTGAACCGCTTAGCACCTAACGAAGCATACGTCATCACAGCCAGAAAATGTTCAGCTCCGGTGATTCAACAGTAAATACCTGATATTACACTGGAGAAAAGTTAATGGCAATGAACCCTCCATGTATCGGTCTTGATAAGAAATCTCATACGCTTAGAAACACTAGGAAATAACTACTTTATCCTGATAAAAATAACCATGCACTTAAGGTTGCGGCAGGTATTGTTAAGTCGGTTGGTAAATAGAAACCCAGCCACCTGTGTTATTTTTCTCCACTGCAGGTTAAACAATTACGCCTGAATGGATTATGATTTCAGCAAGATTTGCTCCGTCCAATGAAAAGACCAGATTTGGAAGAGTATCAAAATGATTTCATCTCACGTATGCTATTGACAAACGTTGCGTAACGCTACTAACTAAGTTGTTCAAACGGCCACCGAGCGTTCAGATTGTTTTAACAGGGTCACCGATATTGCCCGAAATACAACGTCAGGAAGAAAGGTATTTTACACTAAACACCTTTACTTGTCAGAAAATGTCTGATATACAAACAGAAACATAGGTGCTATAAATGATTTGCTCTTGATCAACAGGATGTAATTTTACGGAGTGTTACACCTCAAAGGAGGCAGCCACAACGGTAAAGAGAATAGTTGAAAATTTGCGGATAAATGTGTTCGTTGGAACTCTACTGAAACTGGATTGAATTGAGAATAATTTGAACAGAAAGGGCAACCCTGAACTTGAAACAAAGATGCACTGAGCTGTCAGCCACCATCTTAGCTGAAAAAGCAGAAATTTTATTGGCATTTATGGCTATTTCTTTTGTTAGAGAATGAGCAAAAATGTAGTCATACATAAGATACCCGGCACAAGGGAAAATAAGTCGGAAGGCAATCCTATTGTGTCTGACAACCACTGGGTAGTCTAGGATTCTATCCTTGCTCATTTGCTTGTTGTTAAACAACACGAAAAACTACAATGGATGGACTACAGTGAGAATTCAAGAGGCCATGACAGCTTGTTAGCACTCGGCTGAGCGTTAATACTAACGACAGGTGGAACTTGAAAAGCGGCCATGTTTGGAATCGCGGTTTTTAGCAACCCGACAGGTGAGAAAGAAAACATAACTAAAATTCACTGAAAATCAGTTTGAGGTTTTCAATTACAGCTTTATCAGTTCACTGTAGTTAGGACGTTTGCACGTCAGTGTATGGATGCTGCAAGATTTAAAACCTTAAGTTTCTCTATAATAATCCAAAACACTGAGAGGTTCTCATTTTGTTTAGTGAAATAATTTTGGAAGGCCTTGGTCTCTTAATTTCTAAGATATAATGTATTGAACGTTCAGAAATAGTTCATCACTATATATAGTTCACTTTCAATCACCAAAACCCCATGTAATGAGAAAGTTAATACCGGTTGACATCAGAGAGATAAAACCGTCGTTTTGAAAGCGAAACCAAAGGTTAGCTAGAATTTGGGAAAGAGGCAGTTCGTAAATTTCAGGAACGAAATTCTCTTCTACGTTAAAAGTCCTACCTATAGAGTGTGTGCACGACGGCCATGTTGGAGGACCGAAACAATACAATGATTTTCCTTAGGGAAATATATTCTATTTTTATGCAAATATCTGCTATTGTTTTAGTCCTCCAACATGGCCGCTGTGCACACACTCTATACCTAGGTTACAAGAGCTACATCAGAAATGAGTCACACATTCATAATATTTACAAAAATTAAGCAACAAGTCGGTAACTTGCTTATACTTTCAATTTTAGCACCGCTGTTTTAACTCTGAGAATAAACCGTAGGTTAAAGGAGCTCTACTGCAAAGGAATACAATCGCTTTAAATTTTATGTTAATTTCCTTTGTATTCCGTTTCAGAATGACCACACCCAAGGATCCCCACGAAACGTTAACTCTAACCCAGATGACTTCTATGATACTGGAGATGGACAAAGAAGTTACACTTGAGCAAGATGAATGCACAGCTATTCTGAATTGCACTGAGTTCAAGATTCATTTTGTTTCCTGTTATTTGATGCAAGTTTCTTGGCGTTATTCCAGCTGCTGATGCCTCACTCTTAATTCTTAATTAACTAACAAATTAATTCACTTATTGATTAATTAAGGCACACATGCATTTAAAGCAGTAAAGACTGTGTCGTTTTCGATAACATAACGTATTTTTCTTTAAATTCAACGTCATTATGATCTGCTAACCTCCTGAAGACTGTGCTTGCTACAGTTCTCAACATTTAAATTACTGGCTTATAATTAATCTAATCTATCCATTGCAGATTGAATCTGCTGTATTCATAGCTTTTCACAGGTAGCCATGCAACTGATCATTTTCATCCTTTAGACATTAAAGTAGTAACATCTCACGGGTGCATGATGTTACAGTAGAAGTAAAGGCATTTCAACTGTAGGTTTCTTCGTGCTTAATCGCCCAAACTAACTGATCATTTACATTCGTAACAAGCTAACTAAATCATAAGTAAATAGCTAATCATCTGTGTGACACTTGACACTGTGTGCTAATCAAGGATGAATTGACTAAAGGTGACAACGGTCACTCGTTGCCTAATTGTAACCATCCAACGTATAGCGTGACATTATAATTAATAAACTCACATTTTATCACTCATTCATTACTAACCAGTGAACATCATACAATAACCAACACAGCATTCCTTATCTTACTTGCTCAGTCTTTCAATCAACATTTTCTTCCCATAGAACTTGTTTCACAACTAACCCTTTAATATTCTAGTTATTATCAAACTGGCTGTTTTACAATCTTAACAAATCACGGTTCGATTATACCACGTGACTTTCAAAGGGAACTCTGCTTGCAGGGTATATCGTTCAGTAGTAACGTGCAGTAAATATACCATCACAAGTGTAACACTGTTAGCATTGTGCGAAAGATTTGCAAATTATATACGTCAAAGCAACACAAACATTTGCAACAGAAATTTACAATGTCACTCTCAGAAAAGTGACAAAATAACAATAACCGTCAATAAATACTTATGCCGTAAATCCTCCATCATAGAACAGTCACTTTCTTAGCCTACAAATTAATTCATTAAGAACACAAATACCTTTTTCGTTATGAAACATTATGCATCACAATTATCTCAGAGCAATGCTACAAAATTACTAAAAAAAAACGTTATACTGTATAAATACTTACCTAAACTTTGCCTGGCTGTTGCAATCAGAAAATCTAATGCTAAAATACTTCAGACTAATCGTTCACATCTAACGCTTTTACTTCTTATGCCAATTCTGTCTCTGCTAACGTTTATGCCAATGCTATTCGGGTAACACTAACACTAATGCTAGGCTAATTGTATTATAATGCTGATGTTTATGGCAATGCTAACTTTAATGTATTTCTAACGTTTATATTCAGAATAGGGATTGTAATATTAATGTTTCGCTAATATAATACTAATGCTTTCCTAACACCATAGTTGATGATGCTAATGCTTATGTGTACTGTTATTTTAATGATAATGCTAATTCTAATGTCAAATTGATGATGATAATGGCAAATATATTCTAGTGCTTTAAGTTGACGTTTCTTGCTTAATGCTAATGCTTATGACTAATACGACTGTAATCAGTTTTGCTAACGATAACCAGAAAATTTATGTAGCAAAAAAAATTACCTGAAAAAACCCAGAGAAATGACACTCCTTGCTTTCAAAACATTCGTTATCTCGGCTATTTTCATAACGATTGCTACACTGATCCAGTCACTCAAAAACATTTCTAATAATAAAATAAGTATTTCTTTAATACAATGAATCTTGTTCATGTGCTACATATTGGATGTCAGACCTGCATTAAGTCATTTTGTAGCGTTCATGACAATATGTTTCAGTTACATAAAACATTTATCACGGATTTAACACTTTTCAGCTTAACACGCTGCAGAAAATAATTAACATTAAAATACTAGTTATCTGATAACTCGGTCATTTGATAAGGTCTCGGTTTAAGCAACGATCATCACAATACATTTGTACTAAAAGAAAATTTACATTTAACATTTCTCAGGAACTGAACACTTTTCAGTGTCACACCCTGCGGACAGTAATTATCATTAATATACTAGTTATCTGAAAACTCAGAATTTAACACTTTTGAGCGACACGCGCTACAGTTGATGATTAACATTAATATGCTTGTTACAGTGATGCACACTAATAATTGCCATATACGGCAATAATGTTCTTACTAGTAATGCTACTAATACTAAATGCTTGCTGATCGGATAACAATATTTAGTTAAAACTAGCACACAGGTTTTTAATTTTTTAAAAAAAAGTTTTTAGCGCCCATGATTTTTTCTTATACAAGAACTGTATTGAAAAGAAAAGAATATTACAATAACAACATCGCATATCATATGATGCTAACACCAATGTCATTTGCTGCTAGTACCAATCCAATTAATTTTACCTAATGTTGATACATTAATATTCTACTAATAAAAGCTGATGCTAATGCTAATACTGATACCATGCTAAGCTAAAACGCAGTAGAACTAACGCTTGTACAAACCGTTATACTTACTAAAAGTTAACTGACCACCCTTGCGTAGCTAATCAGCTAATTGCCAGGAAAGAATACTTAGGAAACATTTTAACTTTGGAAGTTTGTGAATCAATGGCTCCAGATTGCCGAGTGTGCCTACTTGTCGGTACCTGGGTTATGTTAATGAACCATGCTACTTCGATTACATACTAATAACTATAACTAACTTTCTATTAATTTGTATCGATGGCAACTCTAATCATTCAGTCAGTTCAGTTCATTAGTAATCGCAATACTCACTGGCACTAAAATTGACATTAACACACATTAACGCTTATAACAATTACAGTTCTAATTGAAACATATATCCACAATAATGATAACTTTAAAGCCAAGGGTATCAACGCAAACATTGTACTTATTGTAATTAGGCAAATTCAATTAATGGCATTGATGTATCAAATCTTCGCTCTATTGGATAATAATTCAGTTAATAATAGTTGTAACTCTAACATTTGAAAAAAATCTTTAATACTTAATTGAAACTAACGCTAACAGTAGTACTAGTACTGCTGCTAATGCCAATGCTAATGGTAATACTAATACTAACAATAATACTAGTAGTAATGTTAGTACTAATACATAAATACTAATGCTCATGCAATGCTAATACTAATACTAATACTAATACTAATACTAATACTAATACTAATACTAATACTTAATACTTAAGATTTAATATTAATAGTATTTTTTAAATAACAATTTCATTCAAATCTCAGTAGACTTGTACAAGTAACTACATGTATAAGTAAATAATACTAATATTAATACTTATATATTAATACTAATGGTAATGCTGATGCATTGCTGATGCATTGCTTAAACTAAATACTAATGCTTACCGCGGGCAATGCTACGATAACAACAATACTAACACTAATACTTACATTAGTACCAATACTTACACTAACTCTTATACTAATACTACTACTAATAATGATATTTTATTTTAAATACTAATACAATACTAACACTAATTTCAATTGAGTGTCAGAAGTAATTTCGCGTTTGCTTTAGTTTTCCTTTACTTCGCATTGAACACTAATACTAATTCTAACGTTACTAAACTTATAATATAGCGATAAAAGTAAACTAATATACTGTTAACTTCAGTAATAACTAATGATGATAATTCTTTCATTAATTCCAGTTCTAATATCAATGTCACTAATGCCAGTTTATAAACAGCACATTTCATCACTGACATTCTTGTACAGTGAATTCTTTCTGTCCACCCGTTTAGCAAAGCATTAGCGTTTCATATTACAGCATTAACCAGCACTTAGTTAATTTTTGCAGACAGCCATTTGCGAGGCATCAGCCAGGGATTTCGATGGGTGATTCCCAATCTACAAGAAAAATATTGGCAATGGACAGACGGAAGTCATGGAACGGTATTGAAGTTATAGGAAATTGCTTGGGACGAGTGGATCACGTGGATTTACAGTCGCAATGGAATTATGAATTTTCTTTATTTTTTGCATAGCAATAAGATTATGTAGTTAACAGTGAGTCCTGCTATGTAATGAAACTTAAACGAAGAATGAACGACTTTCAGTGTACCAAATGTTAGGTATAATACGAATACTAGCACTATATCACTAACACTGATACTAACACCAATTAATACCAATACTTATGCTATACCAATTCATACTAACTTCATACTTATACTAAATGAAATTCACCACACCAGTGTCTACATAACCAATAAACCTATAATTGTTCAGTGAAACGCTGCGCCATACTGATCATACTGAATAGTTCTACACTTCTGAAATCATGCACTTGTAAAGATACCAACAAGTTTAGAACTCGAGCTAATACTTGCTAAATGCTCAATAAAAGTAGAACAGTCTTAAAAACTAATTGAGCAAATTGTACATACTGATCTAAAACCGGAATAATGATTTTAAGAGCTGATCTAACAACTGCAATGCATAATGACTTGTAAAAGATAGAAGGGATGATCATACGCGAAAAAAAAAAACTTGCACATTGACTAACTTGCCAAACGCAACCATAACACATAATTTATTATCTTTCCAAAATCATTAGCATCATTAATTCTACTCAACAGGCCTCTGAAACGATCTCATCGTCACCTTCACGTCATTAATTGCGTTATGATACCACACCCAACATTCTACTTAAACGTTCCTTGTTTTCAGATGATCTAATATTAATTTTTCAGATGGTCTTTATCATAAAGACAGAATTGTTTTACTAGAAAATACATCACTCGTAAAATTTTTTCGAGACTACGTACATCCGGGACCCGAGTGGTGTATTTTCCATGTTCTCACTAGTGAAGATATTGACGACGTCACTTGCCGCTTTTTCATGGTGGTTTGTACAAAGAGTCAGTAAAAAATGCTGAGCGATAGATCTGTTTATATAATAAAAAGAAGAAAATTACACGGTGGCTTGAAGAAATGAATGTGATTTCCTCGTGTTAAAAACGATATATTGTCATCCGAAAATAAGATTGATGAATATCTTCGCGCCGCCGTGTAATATCCTCTATATATTAATGTTAACCAGGATCGACAGTGGAAAAAATCTTAAATCTTGTAATCTTCTATTTCAAGTAATTTTAAAGTTCAATGATGGAATTAAAAATTTTAGCCTCATTTTAACATATTTTTCAATCTACTCGTTCTTGGTTTTAAAAAGAAGCTGATGTAGTATTCAGCATTTCACAAGCATAAAGAAAAAAAATCTGACTCCTATGTCCCATGTTCTGGAAAGGCTGAAAACTACTTATAAAGTTTCTTCTTTTATGACCAAGATCATGTGCTAATTTACTATCCTTCTCCTTTATCGTTGTTGCTTTAAAGGCTCGTGTTCAATTACCATAATACATTCCGTACTGTTGTAACCTCAAACAATTAAATTTTCTCCTATTTTTCACACCTTAGTTGATAAGTTCTGTTTTTCGTACTTTGTAAGCTAACAATTTCTCTATTATTTTTTCTTCCTTGACAATTTTTGGCACTTTCGATCAACAGAGGTTCGGCAATAAAGGTCGAAATGTTGACCTAGAGTAAACAAAAACGTTTTCAACTGACAATTGTATACTGTTTGTAAAGTGTTTGCATACTATTCATTGAAAAGGTAGTTTTTCATGCTAGATTCTGCAAATATTTTTGCCTAATTACATCAATAAAGACATAAATCAAGGAATAAAAACAACCGATGTCCATGGCGTTCAGATACGAAACGTGTTTCAGCGCTTCATGCCAAAGCAGCGCATGCCCCTAAACATTCCTGAGCTCTAGATATCAATTCTCTTTAATGAATGCCATACAATTCTTCTCGATGTTAGTAGTGAGAATATATTCATTGATCAAAGTATTCATTTGCCGTTTGATCTTGTCACCGGCTTGTTTTACAATACCCCGGACGGGTGCCCAACTAATTTTTACGCCCACCTCATGAAAACGAAGACCGTTTTCTCTTGGGGGCGGATAGGGGGATACTCCCATATAATATACATAATATATCATATTTCAGCTGTCATTGTTGAGAAAGAATCCTTTGAATCTTTAAAACATTTGCTAAAACAAGATAGCGCTGTACCTTTAGTACTCCACTGATTTGAAAAGTTTTTCTTCATTAGATCAGTTGTTGTTTTGAAGTTTAAACTGTGAAAAACGAGCGCCGTTTTGCTACTCTCTCGCATGGATTAGATGCTCAGCAGCTAACTCCGGCAAGGAGATCACAGTGTCCGTGATAAAGTGCTAACAACCTTATAATCGAAATGCTAATAGCCAGCAAGGTACAGCCTTGTGTTAATGGAAAACTTGTTGCTCCGACTGTTCTTACAACAGTTAGAACGTTTTTTGTGAAGGAATAAGCCTAATTCTCTACTTTCACCAGATTCTTCAACAAAGTTCTAGCTGTTGAGAACTTAAAACGTCGCTTAAAAAACAAATTCTTATTCTCTAAACTCTTTTAATCATTCTTGTTTACTTGTCATGTAACCGAACTATCCAATTCGTTTTCTGCCAGTAACGCAGTGTTTATGATCATTGAAAGCTATTGTTTTGTGATGTCAGTTCACGATGCTTTCGTTGTCGTTGTTGTTTAAGGTCCCCTTACTGATTACAATTTGCAGAAAGAACGCCCGAGAAGAGGCAATTCAAATAGGTGCTTGTTCAAAATATAATCTGTTAAAACTTTTGGCCGCAATCCAGTTTCTGTTCCACAAGTGAGAGGTGAAAGTTGTAAAATTCGACTAACACGGCCATATTTCCATCGAACATGTCATCTACAAATGTTACGCAACAACCAGGAATTAAGATAACTATCGCTTTGAAATTTCTTCATGAAGCAAGATTAAACATTCCATACCAATTGGTTGTAATAAAAACGCTGGAAGATTTCATTAAAACTGTCATGTCACGAGATAAGTCCATCAGATTGAAGCGAATTCACTGTCCATGTGACGTTTTGAAATATCTTTATTCTCCACAACTAACAGCTGCAAGTCTTGGAAAATTTATGATCTCGCCAGTTGGTTTCGAACACAGCTCAGGGTGTGAAAAGCTCCAATCGCAAAATTTTCAGAAAATTAAATATCTGCGTTCGTATTTCATTGTTGTTACTTTCTTGCCAAGAGAAGTTAATGGAAAAGTTATCAGCGAAATCTATATTTTAGGTAAAAATTGAATATGAGGTACTTAGGGATAGTCGCTCTTAAATGATGAAGTCGAAACGTTCATTGATATCAAACTTATTTTTCTTACCTCTGCCTCCTTGGTGATGCTGGCCTCCTCCATAGTCTCTCCCAGGTTCGTGACTAAGCGCCACATCAAGGAAAATGATGCTAATGAACTGAAAAGAGAATGAATTTTTATGCTCAGTTTTATGCCCATGAGTTTGAGGTTCTTATTTTTACGTTACAAGTTGCTCAAACGATATATCGATATATGAGAGGCAGCGTGGTAGAGTGGTTGGGGCGCCGGACTTGAAATTCGGAGGTTTCGGCCGGTTCAAGTTCCGCTCTGACCGCTAAATCGTGTTGCCGAGTTAAACTCCTCGGTCGCCCTTGTAAATAGCCAGCTGGTCTGCCTCCTGCCAGTTGGGAGTTTTATCCATGTTATTTCCAATTTATATTATTTCTTTATGAAGTTTAATACTCGGCCCCACTAGCACTTGTAATATTAACCCTGCCGAGGGTAAATAAAGGTTATTTTATTTTTTATATATATTTATACGTAAATGTAAAGAAATTTATATTATCTGCATGTTTAATAGTGGAAGTGCACTGGATACCCAAGCTACACTGTAGATTAAAAGAAGCTGTTTAAGCCTCAAAAGTCAATTTAACACTGGTGAACTAAGGACTAATTCAACCCCTTCTAGTGCTGTGCCATATTCAATTTGGTCACATTTTAGGGCAAAGATCACTTCAGATTTCAGACCTTAAAATAAGAACTATTTTGGCCCTTTGTTAAGAGAGTGAAAAAAGCCCGCAAAAACCATTTCAACCCCTTCGGGACTCATTTTAGCCCTTGGGTGCATTTTCATCCCTTGAGATTGAGCTATTTTGGCCAAAAATTTAAGAGAGCCAAAGAAAAGCACTATGTATGTGACTCAACGAATCGTCCCCAATTTTGGCGGCTAAAACAAAATTTGAATTTACAGTGCAGTTTACATCAGGCGCCTCATGCAAATCGACTTGAAAAAGTAAATATAGCAATAGTATTACAATAACTTGGCTTTAATTTGATACTCACCGATATTAACACCAACTTGCCTTGAATCATCTCAGTCTCTGTAAGAGGGAAAAATAATTTTTATACAGTTTGAAATAGAATTTACATCATATTCTGTGTATCATCAGATACTCAGAATTAAACAAGGTTGTCAGTAGTTTCCTGTTTTTTTTGTTTGTCAGAATGATTGTTTCAGGGTAATTGTGTCCAGTCTGTTTGCAGTTCATCCTAAATCTTCTTCCGAGCTAAAAATTCTCCTTTGATTGGATTAGTCGTATACTGCTCAACCCAATAATCATCATTATCACCATCATTATTATCAACGTCATCGTCGTCATGACTACCAACGCCACCATCATCATCACAATCATCATCATCATCATCATCATGACCATCATGTGACCATTTCTTTATAAAATACGCTCTACAGATAAAAAATTTTCGTGCCCGTTGCCACGAATCCTTTTACAATTTTGTTCATGATATATTAGAAAGATCATAGAAAGGCAGAACGGAGTGAATTTTAGGGAAAATGAAAAAAAAAAAAAACATTTCAAGGTAATAAAAAAATTAAAATTCGAGGCTGATAATTAATAACTAGGCACCAAAACAGCTGCTAATAACACGCAGTGCTGTTGCGTGATGGTGGCCTAGTTACCTTGGGCTATGAGTAAAATATATTTTCTCTTTTTTATTTACTTTTTTTAATCTCCTCTTGCCGCATTTCATGAAAATTCAACCATATGGACCATTTGCAAATATGGTTACCATTTTAATTTTCTTTTGTCTGCATTCAAATTATACTTTCTAATTTCGTTGTAGGTAAAATGTTATTTTGATTTTTTTTAACTCAAGAGCGAGGCTAGTAGGTCTTATTTGAATACTAAAACTGTTAGCCATTTTTACATTAGGGTTTTTTGCTCCCCTGACTTATGTCAAAATCAATTTTAAAAAACGCCATCTGAAACTTCAGCCATTTTACCTAATAACTGGCTAGCGAGCTATTGCTGAAATTAATTCCCTTTATTCGCAGCTGTATCTTCAATGAAAATGACTACAGTTTGTTTTAGATGCCACTTAACTGTAGGCGGCACTCGACGTGAAGCCTTCAAAAACAAACCAATTATATGCAAAGAAATATAGCTATACCACCCTACTGGCTGTCAATCAAGCGAAGTCAGAAAAAAGCAATTTATTGCCAAAGGATCCAAAATGAAATATCTGCACCTGTAAACTAGCTATGAAAATACAAAATACAAATAAACGGTTTTTCCTTCGGTATAATTCATAGTATTGGTGTAAATTTATTTAGCTTGATGCATGTGATCCAAAAAAAAATTTTTTTGTAATTTTTTCCTCGACACATACTAAGTTTTTTTTCTGTTATAAATAACTATCAGAACTTTTTGCGGTTTGCATTGCTTGCATTTGATACAAAATATTCTAAAATTTTCCGTTACTCACCCAGAAAGGGTGCTGGGTAAAAATGTGGAATCGCTCATTTGTCTCTTTTCACGATCGAGTAAACATCTCCCGAACGTAAGACTTACAGTCGCACTGAAATGGGCATTCAAACTTTGCTTTCTTTTCTTAAAGCTATCTCTGAAGACAGTAATTTGGCAAATTTAAACGGTCTAGTAGCAGTCGTAGATGCTTCTTGTTAGATACCCAAGGCGATTTCGTTAATAAGTTAAACTTATTCGCGGTTCGGAGACAATCGAAGGAGAGATTTTTTTATGTTTATTCTTGTACTAGTATTATGTGCCGTCAATTCTGCTTATAGACGCTTTTTTAATTAGACCGTGAGCAGGCTCTTTCTTTTCATAAAGTTCTGTAGCGCGCGGTGGATCTAGTGAGCGCTGAGGCCGCGAGCCACGAGTTCACGTTTGTAATTTGTTTAATTTCACTGTCACTTTGCACGCGTGAGCTGAGGAAAAAGTACGTCTGCCCGCAGTCTATATTGTATTGTTTTTGCCCATTTTTAGTTTGCTTTTTTATCTTTCGTTGAAAGAGATCTACATTTCCTTCCTGGTTATATTCGAAAGAAATAGCATTTGCCCGTTGGCTTTTCCAGCCGGTTTCCCGGGAGTTGATCCACTTGGTTTACACGATCTCTTCACAGATTCTTTATAAGTTCAACGGCTTCCAGCGGAAAACCACGAGGAGTAGACCCGGGTAGACCCCGAATATTCTAAAGAAGAAAGGGTAACCTATCTCATCGTGCAAAACAAATTGGCAAAATCCGGCAACAAGAAGTGGCTTTAGCCTCCAGAAAAGAAGCAACATCAACAATAAAAAAAAAAACATGGCGGCAGGCGTTAGGTCATCACCTTTGAAATGCCTACAAACGCGAACAAACGTTGCAGCTTGAAAAGTAGCCTAACCATCACTAAGCCAAATTGTTCCTCTAACTTTAAAATGAATTTCAACCGGGAAAAATATCACAGAGTTCGTTAACGACGAAATTTTCAACACGCTAACCTCTCCGGACTGATATTCGTGGACGCGAAAAATACTAATCAAATGACACATTCTGATTAGTCGAATTTCGTGACGCATACCGCCTGGGTACCCAGGGTACAAGAACACTTGCTGAGTTATGCTTTCTACGTATAGTTTTAAACCGCGCAAAAATATCCCTGTGTTAGTAGACACCACCCATGAGAACACCCGAGTATCTTGAGATGCACAGAATGATGCGCAGTAGCAAAAGTAGGCACCGTCCTTAAATGCAAAATAAGGTCAGCTATTTACAAAAATCTATGTTACGAAAATGTTCGGCAGAATAACGGTTCAAAATTTTCATGGGAAACTAGTTCCTTTCGTTTTCGAAGGGCCAAATATGTAAAATGAGGTCAGCTATGGCATTTTCATGAAGTCAACAACAACTCTTTTTAATATTAATTGGAAGGCATTCTGTAAAAGGTATTGCACTGAACTAGTACTTAAACTTTCAGTTAAAGCATCCGAATAGATCATGTACTAGCTCGCAAATTTGCCTTTAAAAGGCCACAGGACGATATGGGAACACAGGAGACAACATTTTAAGTATCATGCATTAATGTTCTTGTTGGTGCTCCTGCCAAAGGACTCTTAAACAGCGGAAGAGCCATCAACTGATGGCTGGACCATGTTTTCAAAATATATGAGAAAGAGTAAAGAATACAATTTGCGATAGCGGGGCATGAGGTGCAGCGTTTTAGGTTTGTTTCTATGGTGGCTACATTTTTTTCACAAGCTACCAGTCGAAAGCCTTCAACAGATGCTCGGTGGTAATAGTTTAAAAGCCCCGATAAAGTTGCGTACTAGTAGTTGTTAATTTGAGTTCCCTAATTGATAACGAACGTTTCTAATGCACATATAGTTATTCATGATAGTCCTTATAAAGACATTTTGTTAAATTGCGTGTCTACGGAACACCTCAGCTAACAAACATCATTACGATGACTCTATATTTCCTACCAAAATCAGAAATTCAGAATTTTTTTGTAGAATTTAAACGGGTTTTTTTTTGTACTTGTCTAAAGCCTTGCCAATCCTTTATTCTTAGCTTCCCTGTCAGTTTCGTGTCTGTTACTTCCTGTGTTTACATCGTCAGTTGTATTAACACCATTGAAAGGCAAAAGCTCTCCAGATAAGCTATCCGTCAGCTTTTGGAGCCATTGCTAATATCGTTAAATTAAAAAAAGACTAACCAACAATGACTGCAACAAGGTTGGTTGTGCCCCATACTGTAGTCACTTTGCCTTTTCAAGTGGTTACAAAAACCTTTTCTCTCAAAGAGAAGCTTATATTCTTGTTGTAGGATGTGAATGTGGCAATCTTTAGTTTTGAGTTTAGTTGTCACGAGTCAGTGGTCTGGTCTGGTCTGAAAAGTGTTACCCAACCACCTCACGTGTACCAAACGAGAAACGTTGTCCTGTAGTTTCCTGTTACATTTTTAGAACCTTGTAGGTGACAATGCATCATCTAGTTCCTTTCTTGTAACCGAGAATTTCAGGCAAGGCTAACACATGTACAGTTTCTTATGATTATCTGATTTGGACTGCCAAGCTAAATCTATATAACAGTGGGTAGAATGTTATAGCAATCAATGGAATACGTTCCCCGAATGTGCAAGTGTTAGTCGAAAGTTTCATTCGAAGCAACTAGCAGTACATTCCCCTTTGGTTTTCGGACTCTTGTGATTCTCATCAAAGCGCGCGCGGTGAGCCTAGTTCTGACAAGCTTAGTGATTGATTTTCTTGTGTCACAAAAATCCAACTATAGCTAAGTGAAACTATAATAAACAGTTCAAGTCTTCAACAAAGTTTTCTCATTCCTATATGCCTACGTAAGGCTTCCTATTCGAAGAGAATCCATCATTTGTTCTGATGTCAGAAACTGTCACTTAAAACGCCGTAGAAATGAAGTTTTGCCTTGCACGGCAATCTTGATCAGCAAAATATGGATGACAATTCCAGAAATCAAGCTGCACTTCAGTCTTCTTTAAGCAGCAGTATTCGTTACTGGGATTTTCTCTCTCTCTCGCCCAAAAACACTGAACTTCAGTAGTATTTCTCAAGATCGAGTGTTTTAGTGTTTGAGGGAGATCAAAAGTACTTCAAAATACGCTGTACATTACACGTTTCTCAGTCTCAATGATTCTCTCGACGGGACTGCCAAATGGCTCTTAATAGCTTTCACTGAGTTTTCACTCAAAAACAGTTGAAAGAAAGTATGGCAAATGTTAAAGCAAACTCCATTAGAAACGAGAACTGATAGAACCTTAATGTCGTTACACCATTGAGTCTGTAATATATAGAATATTGCGGTGGCACTATCCAAGACGAAACATCTGTAATTATGAACGAAACTGCATGACAAGCTTTACAATATGCAAATAGATATTCTGGCAACTTTTATGCTAATTTTTCGTAAACTACACGCACTAAATAGCATCTCTTTCGAGTTCGTTTTGGAAATACGATACTTCTCAACTCAATAATAATACATCACCGTCATTGAAAAGTTTATCATCGATAGAGAGTTTGCAAACTATTAAACATTTCCTGTTGTGCATGAATTAAATTAGGCTAAACTTTCCCTTGTTCGCCGATCGCTTGACAAGCCAAATTCGAATCAGAACATAGTATTACTTATTTAGATTTTGTGTAGTCGTTAAAAACCACTATACAGCTACTTAATCAGAAATTTCTGTTCCAAGTTATACACAGCGAAAGCTTGTGGCCTTGTTATTCCTCTACATGCATTCATTAGAAAGCTTTTTTATGCAACACCTGTGTGCATGTTCAATGGATCTTGCTCCTTTTCTCCCGCCGGACAAAATAAACCGGCTATAAATTAGCGCAAGGTTTATTGTTTAAAGTTATTCTTTGGGATATTAAAAGCTTCCTCTGAAATTTTTAGTAAATAAAGCGTAACAAAAGGAAGGAAATTTACACTTACATGCAGCTGAAAAATACGCTGAGACGTGATGGGCCAAGACCAAAATTTAACCCGTTTTTCTTCACCAGACAATATCAGTAAAGTCGTTTTTCGCCGAATTGTATTGCTCGCTCAAAAACTGCAATGTTTGTTCGTTTCTGAGGTGTTTTCTTGCCAAAAATGATCTCTGCAGTTGTGGGCTTGAACAGAAAATTCAATTGCATGCACTTGAGTGATTGCTATACTGAAGCCCCCTTCTCTCAAAAACCACTTTTTGATTGGTTATCTATAACGTCAATTATAAAAGCTTCACGCAACGAGGCTTGTCATTCGTTGAATTAAGTCCAACAGGTGTAAAGTTAACTATTTGCTAAAAATAGGAAACAAAACAACCATCTTCAAATTCATGAACTGCGTCTTTGAAATGAATTTCATTTAAATAAGTTAATCGCTATTTCTTGAAATGAATTTTAACCATAGACTCTTACTTTGTGTAGAAAGAAATTCTTGATAATTATTGATTCGAAAAAATATAGATTATAGAACTTTCTTGTGATGAGCAACTACCTTTTTCGCCAGGTATTTCGAAGGCATGCTTTTGGAAAGAGTGGAGAAACATTTTTTTAGAATGTTTATTTATAACATAGTAGAGGAGACAGTCTCCTCTACTAACTATGTTAATATCCGCATAAGGATTCCTTTGTTAGGTTATCATAATAACAGGAATTACTTTTTAGGACAAAGATATATTTTTCAATGATACAATCATTGATGTGCAGTCTCGCTTTGGTGGCGAGGCTGCAAGATCACTCCGAAGGCCAGAGGGAGTTGTTAACCTTTACAGGCTTTAACTGGTAGGCACAGATCGCCTTGCTGATTTTGCGTGACAATAGGTGTTCTTCCTGGCCAATGATGTTTAAACTGGTCCGATGAATGGAGTGTCCTGTGCCCTTCGTTTGCCCCGAAATTTCTCATTTGTGTTTGGAGGTTAAAACAGACTTCCCCTGTTCCTTTTGTTTCCCTGCATAGCGGCTGATAATCAAGCCTACTATCCACAAGTGGTTGAGGAACTTTTTTGCCTTTGGGATCTGGATAAGCCTCCCCAGTGAGGTTCTGCCAAATGTAATCCCCTCGGGATGTTTAATGTTCTTCGCTTTGTCTGTGACTCTAGTTGGAATTTTGAAGGCCTTTATCGTGATTTTCTTGTGCCCCCAAAGTTACTTCTTGTCTATTGTATTCTTCGAGGGGCTGCGGGCCCTGCTCATCCGATCTGTTCTTTTTGAAGTTTACTTGAAGACAATAACTGTGATCTGGATTCACTTCCACGGTGACCTCTTGCTTTGAGTTATTTCCACTCAAAGGTGGGCCTTCGTCATCGGTCCCTACAGCCCCAGTAAAGTCTGCAAACGTCTCTTGGCTACCCACCCACCCCAACCGAACACCTCTTCTAGGGTCTTCCTGCAGTCTTGATTGGTCTTTCTTTTCTTTGCTTCTTGCCGCTTTACAACTTTGTACACGGAATTTACCATTTATGTTCTCAGTGCAGCCTCCGTGTGAAATATTGGGTTCTTCGGGTTCATGGGCAATTTTATTGCTTACTCCAGCTTTTCTTGTTATCTTACATGGAATACCCGGCGGAGCCGTTTTTCCTTCTTTTGGTTCCTGGAAGGGACTTCTTCCACAGGGATCTTTAAGAAGCTGTTTCACTGCGGAGCGAAATCTTCTGGTTCGGAAAGAATAAATGACGGGGTTGATTCCACTGGAGATAAAAATGCAGAATTGAGCTAAGAACCCAGGCCATCTCTGATCATACCTTACATTGGACCTTTGATGACCCCATGCAGAATGGAAGGTGGCAGGGACGTAACAAACCAAGAATGCAAACACTTGTATCGCCACAGTTTTTGCTACCTGGATATCCATCCTCAGCCTAGCCTTGGCCTGAAGCTGAGGCAAGTTTAGATGTTTTCGCTGCAAAAAAGGAAAAGCTCACAATTAGTGGTTTTATTTGAATATAATTTTATATTTTCATGGACAAGAGAATCGAAGCATACAACTCTTCACATCTGGTGATTATATGCCGTTTCGAAGAATAGAAGTTCAAATGGTAGAATTCGATCTTCCAGTTTCATAGTTTTGTCGCTGGAAAATACTTCCATATATTTAAAACTGCAAACAAAAAATGAAATGGTTTGATCTTCCGCAACCGTGTTACTCGAATCGTTAATTAGTTGCGGAACCTGTCATATAATAGGGCAGATGTTCAATGAATATTTTTTGTTTGTGCTTCTAGCTTCTCCTCTTGTTGTAGACCTTTGGACAATATCATGAACTTTCGTTAGCGATGTCATTAGTGCTTTCCATTTGTAAGCCGAACTGGCCAGCCAGAGCGGTCGGTCCATAAATGGAGTGTACGAATATGAAGGACTGATTCTTCGAATTCTTCAAAATGGCACATTCTGAGAGGAGTGTGAGCCATTTTACAGCAATTAAAAAATATCGCATATAAATATCGTCATTCAAATTGATGCATTCCGTTTACAAATGATTCAACTGGCCGGCCAGTACTCGTGGACACTGAATGAAAAGCGCATCTAAATAAACTTGAAACTTTCTATTTTTCTGTTTTTTCAAATTCACGTTATGGTTGTTTAAGTTTTACTCACCTGCCATTTCTTCTTTCTTCGCACCGAGTAAATCACCAAAACACCAAACGTTATCGCACATACCATAAATAAGGCCATTAATGAACCCAAAAAATATTTATCTTGACGATAAAAAAGCTGACGATACTCCAAGACATGTCCATTCTCAAGGTCGACATCAAGATGGGGCAAAACGGTTGAGGAGGTCAAGACAACACAGACGAACCATTCAACGAGGACTATGGCAATGGCTTTTTCGTTTGTCTTCCAGGTAAAATATCTCAGGTCAAATGTTAGCGCCAGAAACACGTTCACTAGCAGCACCAACATGGAGGAGAGATTAAGAAGGGTGAACAACCGGCTAAAATACATCACAACAATCCCCAATTTCTTGCCCGTGAATGAGCTCAGCTGTAGAACCTCGTACAGTAAGAATAGCGGCATGTTGATAAGCGCGCTCAGAAAATTTCCTAGTGATAGATTCGCTAGTAATATATTTGGGAAGATACGCAGGTTCTTAAACCGTGCCGTGATACCAATAACAAGCCCATTGCCAAATAATGAAAAGATGGCTAGCAATACGAGAGACGAAGCCATCGAAATTGTCTCGGGATCCATGGTTTGCCTCACAGCTTGAGAAACGTAACAACTTCAATTTAAAACTCAAAATGATTGAAATAATTGTCATGTTTGCCTTCAGTTAAAACAATGCCGTTACTTTAACTGCACATTTATTGAACGAAAATGTTGCACAATGACCGATTAAATGTATTAAGGAACAACATCCAGTGATTTCGGTTTCGGTTTGCATGTTCTTTCTTATAAACATCTAAACCAATAGCATATCGATAAATATGTTTTGATCGTAGTTTTTGAGTGGTGTTATAAACAAATTGCGTGTGCGCAACCCTGTTAAAGAACTAACGAAGGGAAATTTTCGACTAATATCAGATTAAAACAAAGCTAAAACTGTAGATAATTCAATTACCCTTCTTATTTCAAAACTTTTTATTTTGCAATAAAGTACCGTTACCTTCAATTTGAATCCTAAATACATCTTAGAAGACCATGATATTTGAGCACTAAATTGTCGACATTTTTCGAACGGGGAAAACCTATTTTTCTTAATGGCTGCAGAAACCGATTGTTAATTGAGATTAAATTAATATCGGTGATCAAGTGGTGACCAGTGAAATTAGGAAATAATTTCATGCGTGTTTTGTTTAAATTTCCCGAGGCTAAAGGCTCTGGAAATTATTAAAATTTGGCAAAACAAAAGCGAAATTTTTTTCCTAATTTCACGAGTATATTATTTGATTACCTGTTAATAACATGGGTGACAAATTACGCTCACAATCGTGAGTTCTTGACTTATTTGTTGTATCGAGAAAAGTTGCCAAAGTAGTGTTGCAATTTCACATATGAAATTACAAATTAACGCTTAAATTTCGCTCCAAAATTAAGAATTATTTTGTCACCCATGATATTACCTAAAAAAAACTGATACTGTTTGAAAACGAGCGGCGAGCAAGGAAAGGCGGAAAACCTGTATCGGCAGTAAAAGCTAAAGACTCCAGCTGTGAATCATTTTATTCCTTTAGTACTTCTTTTTATTAATGTGAGATAGCTAATCACTTACTCCGCGTTCCGATTTTCACTTCTGCTGAGTGCATTTTACGCACATCTGTGTGGGATCAACGTGAAACCCAGCTATCTGACATGCACTTTTTCCTTCGGGTGAACGTCACCTTTGATATAAAGTGATATGTCTTCAACTTTTTTCTGCTTTTCATGTTTGCATTTTAATCTCAAAAATATATATTATAACCGAAGCAACTGCAATCAACATTGTTTATACGCTAAAAACAGGTGTTTCTCAGTTATTTATGCCTCGCTTCCCCAACGTTCGTCGATGTGCAGTCCCCGCTCATGCCTCAATAGCCTGTACTTGCTCGGTTCCCCACAAACCGCTGCATGTCGTCGTGTACTACTGTAAAAATCAGCTAACTCGAACTAGGTCTACTCCAACTCCTCCAGTAACCCGTACAAATTCCGATTTCCCTTGGATTTGACCCCTTTTTTTTTTCAGTCATTTACTATCAGCTAACTAGAACTAGATTATTTCATACTCCCCGATATCTCGAGTTAATCATAATTTCCCTTGACCGAAATTCACCCCAATAACTCGAACTCTATTGTAAAAACGTGGGTCAGTAAACCTCACGGTATGGGGAGTGACTCTCGCTAAAATTAAGTAAGGAATTTTATTTTGCTGTGTCCCAATGTGGTTCTGACCACTTCCAAGCTGTTCTGCAGTCTGTGAATTTTATTAATTTTGTTGTGAATTATGTTGTTAAATTATTAATATTGTGTATGTTTCCAATGCTGTTATACTGACCGCGTATTCAATTCTTCCGGCTCGGAAGTTACGTTATCCGTGTTCTCAGTCATTGCTTTTTTGTGCCAGTTTTGGATTTTATTTTTCGCACTTCGAATTCTGCTATTCACGTTCTGAATTCTATTATTCGTGTTTCGAATCTTGATCTCCTAACTCCGGGTCATTCATAACTTAACGGCGGTAGCCTGGTACTGGCATCAAATTGTCCAACATGGCGGACTCGAAAGTCGTACGATATCGTTTTTCGTGCATGGGTACATTCAATTTTACAACTACTAAATTCAGCTAATTTTGACTGTGATAGTCACGACTCTGCGTTCTATCTATCAGTCTGTCAGTAACACAACAACAAAAACAATTTATCCGGCAAAACAGAAAGAAATTACAATTATGATTTGAACAACTGATAATTGGTAGCAGGGCACCCGAAATAACTGTGACGAGCTAAACTAGTCGGGTGTCCCTTCAAGGTTTACATTTATGCTGCTTGGTCGGGTAAAAATAATCATAAATGTGATTGAAACTTAGTGAATAATAGCGGAGCTCCGCGCGCCGCAGGCGCGCGCGCGGAGCCCCATAGCTAAGAGAATTTGAAAACCCGTGAAAGCGAAAAATTTTGGTTATGACGTCACTTGTCCGTCCGACCGTCCGTCCGTAAGCAATCCCACAATGCTAATGCGCTCGTGTCTGTTTGGCAGGAAATTGCAAGGCGAGATGCGTTTACAACAGAAATGCTAAAGAACGCACAATACAAAGTCAATTTATATGTTTTTGTTGGATATGTTGACAAACGTGGAAAGAAGAGAAAGAGAGAAAAAGGAATCAGAAAAGCAGGGACGATTAAGCAAAGTTTAACGTGAAAGAGAGCGATAGATAGCAAGTTAGAGCAGACCGGCCGGAAAAGTAAGTTTAAAGTAGCCTCACATTTGTCTATATCATAACTATGATCATTTATGGCAACTTTCAGAACTCTAAAATAGCTTTACATATACACTTTAATCGATTTCGATATCACTAATATTCGAGGAGAAGTCAATTTTTGAAAAATATATTTCGTGCAGTGGCCGTGTTTTTCATTCGCACCGCACGGCTCTCATGTGATTGTAAACACACTCAAGTTTCAAAGCTCTATATAATAATTCTACCAAACACCAAAGAGTATTTTTCTGTATTCCCCTTTTCTTAACGTTTATTTAGAGACTAGAATTATTAATAATTAGGAGCAGAATGGACACAATTTTGAATTTCCAAACATTTTTCCCCGAGAACTATTAACTTGCTCTCGCAAAAAATACCATGTTTACGTAATTTCGACGGCCGTTTAAACAGATCATTTGTAAATGAAAATATTTTCCTCCAAGCAAAAATCGATAATTTATTATGCTACGTGTTTCAAGCTTTACACAGATACTTTAATCGTTTATTAAATTCTCGATACCATCGACATTCGTATGGAAATTAATTTTTGAACATTTTGTTTCATGGCCCGTTTTTTTTTTTTTTTTTCATTCGCTCCGCACGGCTCTCATGTGTTTCTAAACACACTCACGTTTAAAAGCTCTGAAATAATTGTACTAAAAGCCAAAGACTATTTTCCCGTATTTTCCATTTGTTAACGTTCATTTAGATCCTAGAAATATTACTATAGGAGCAGAATTGACACAGTTTTGAATTTCCAAACATTTTTCCCGGGGAGCTATCTTGCACTCGCAGAAAATATCATGTTTACGTGATTTGACGGCCGTTTACAGGTCATTTGTAAAACGGAGAATGCTTTCTTCCAGGCAACAGTCAATCAGCTTTCTTTATGTTACGTGTTTAAAGCTTTACCGACAGATGCATCAATCGTTTATTAAATTCTCGACATTATCGATATTGGTGTAGAAATTAATTTTTGAAAAACATTTTTTCGTGGCCGTGTTTTTTTTATTCGCACCACACAGCTAACACACACAAGTTTAAAAGCTCTGAAATAATTGTACCAAAAGCCAAAGACTATTTTCCCGTATTTTCCATTTGGTAACGTTTATTTAGATACTAGAACTATCACTATAGGAGCAGAATTGACACAGTTTTGAATTTCCAAACATTTTCCCCGGTTCTCTCAGTTGCTCTTACACCAAAAATATTATCATGACGTGTAATTCGACGGTCGTTTACAAATCATTTGTAAACGAAAATGCTTTCTTCCAGGCAACAATCGATATTTTTTCTTTATGTTATGTGTTTCAAGCTTTACACATTTTACCCGTTTCGATAACACCAATATTTGCAGAGAAATTAGTTTTTGAACATTTTGTTTTGGAGCCGTGTACATGCAATGCATTTGCGCCGCTCTGCTTTCATGCGCTTGGGCTTTATAAACACGCACAATTTTTAAACGCTCTGTCGTTGTTAAAGGACCTCATAATGAACTGACAGTCCAGAATTATCTTAGTAGGAGCGATATTGACTGAGTTATGATTTTTCAAACATTTTTATCCAAGCGCCAAATAAGTCTGAGAACCCTGTTAAGCAACGACGACGGTAGCAACAACATTTGAACAAAAACAATCTCTCTGCAATTAAATTTTGATACATTTCTTTGCCGTCCTCCGCAACACAACAATGTGAAATGACCTAATTTAAGGGATTTGTGGAGAGCATGAGCAAACGACGGTGAATTTTTCTTTCTCTGTTTACTTGAACGCAACTCCTACCAATTTAGGCAACTTGCTAGCTGTTTACTAGTCTAATGCGTTTCTGAGCAACATTCAATGTTTTTTTCTTTATTTTGCGTGTTTCAAGCTTTACAAATATACTTCAATCGCTTCGATAGGATAAATACACGTAGAGAAACTAATTTTTAACATTTTGTTTCGGGGCAGTTTCGTTCGCACCGCACGGTTTTCATTCAGTTGTGAACACACTTAAAGATCTGTGCCAAGCAACCAACAGTGATTTCCCCGTGTTCTCCTTTTCTTGACGTTTATTTGGATTTCAGTAGGAGTAATATTTACTGAGTTGTAAATTTAACACATGTAATGAAGAGAGAATATAAGTTTAATTCAGGAGTAAACTAAAAACGATAAAACTTAATGTCAGGCATCAATTTATTTTTCACCTGCGCTGTGAAGCTTCCTACCGCTTGAAAATCCGCGAAAATAGATCGATAATAGCAAACGGTGGATCTAAAGAAGGAACTTACGGAGTAATTTTCATCCACTGAATTTGACCTGCTCCTTCCTCCCATCAAAAGGACACTTATGCTCGGTTACCACTCGTTGTAAGAAGAAGTAGCGAGGTTAAAGCACTTGTTCACCATGAGTGATTTCAGTTTCTAAGCTAAACAAATGTAAGACACGAAAACTTAACGTTTAGGAATTTTCTTTCTAGCTGCAGCACTTGATTTCCATGTATTTGTGGTACAAATAACTCGGCTTAAACAGTCGAACTCCAAAGAACTTGTTATCTTTGGACATAAAATGAAGAAACCAACGAAATGTAGAACTGGCGTGCTCAGCCAATCTGGAGCGAGTATTTTCGCCACTCGACCTATCAGGAGTATGTAAGTTTGCCCTCTGTCTTACATTGCTGTTGTTATTGTTGATGGACAGTTTTTGCTGCATATGCACTGAAAATATATATAACTACAGAAAGGATGAGGAGGTGGTAACGTTATTACGCTCATACGATAACCATATCTCCATAAATGATATGAAATAATTGGAGCTCCGCTTTTAGGCTTGGCTAAATATATATATTAGGGAAGTAACAGATAACGACGCCAACTGTGAATCATTATTTTGTTTTATTAATGCTTAATTTACCATCAATAAAAATAGATATAATCTTATACTGCCCAGTATCTTATGAATGGTGACAAACTAAAAGCAATACTTTGCAAACTCGTCGATACCAATTGTCGGGACGCGATAGTCGATATAAAGATCACTCTTTCACAACTCATGACTTACATTACACGTGGAACATAAACTTACAGAAGCACTGAGTTGCTATCAACAATGTTGTGTTGGAAACACATGTTCCTCGCTTCATTTTGTCTCAATTCGCCACCACACTACACGTTCATCCTTCAACAAGCTGTACTTGCTACCCTGCACGTTACCCTACGTTGCCATCGAATAGAATGTTAAAACCTCATGCTTAGATGTCTATTAGATATTTATTTTCACATTTTTAGTTGTGTTAGATCAAAGATACGAAATTATAGCGGAGCTCCTCGCGCGGAGCCGCATTGATAAGACATTTTGGTAAACCCATATATGCCAAAAATTTTGGTTTGGGTTATGACGTCACTGTCCGTCCGTATGCACGTACGTCCACCTCTCTATGTAAGCCATTGTGAAATGCCTCATTCAACCTGTGTGGCAACACGCGTTTTTTGTTTTTTTGTTGTTGTTTTTGTTGTTGTTTTTGTTTTGTTTTTTTGTTGTTATTTTTTTGGTTTTTTGGCGGGAAGTTGCATCGTCAACTGCGTTTTAGAAAAAAAAAAAAAAAAAAAAAAAGGAGAAGCAAAACATAATTTTGAAGACGACAAAATACAAAGTCAATTTATGTGACCAACAGCGGGGAAATGAGCAAGGCGACTTGCGGTGGGAGAAAGAAATCGACTGGCACATCATCAGAATCTTGAAGTGAAACCATTTACTCCGTTCCGGCGCGACGAAACGTTGGATTTTTCCTCTTGAAGTGAAACGTTTCACTCACTGAACGTTGTAAAACGAACGAAAAAATCAGGAATGGAATAAAAGGACTGGTTATAGTATATTCATTTGATTTTGTTGACAAAACTTTGCTGGTTTGCTGTTTTGCAAGATATTGTTTTTCTTGCAGTGTTGTCACTGCAACTTGTTTAACTTAAGTTTAATACTACTAAATTCAGTACAGTCTTTTGAGCTCATTTTTTCGGTTCATGTTCGTTATTTACCTTGAAGTTTTATTTTTTAATCTCATCCCATTTTGCTTCATTTAAGAAAATTTGATTCTCAGCTAAAATACCCAGTCAAACAAACGTCTCGCTGCAACACTGGATCGTTGGCAAAAACTACTGACAAGTTTTTCTCGCATATATTCCTAATTTTAGCATTTATTTGTTACTTTTCTGACAGAGAACAAACACAAATACTTAAAACAATAGGATATAACGGTAAAGATTAAGATGTGTGAGTATTTTTCACTGAAAGTCTTTTCAAAGAGCGTTAAAAGCGAATGTAAAATTAAAGTGTGATTTCAGTTTCATCAAAACAAAGCTTACGCAAAACATTTATTCTCTTACGGTTTGTGCGAATTTTTCGAAGATCCCTGTTTAGTTTATTTCTGTTCTAATCGCTATGAATTATCACAGCTTGTTTCTTTTTTTGCAAGATGTATTTGAAGTCTGTTTTATGGCTTTCTTGGTAAGCAAAATTTACTAGACATTGACAGTGCTACGAAGCGCGCATTCTGTTCACAAACCGGTTCGCCTGGATCACCTTAAAAACTAAAAAGAATTTATAACAACAGAAAATACAAATATATCACTTGGAGTTCATTGAACAAAACTCCATGCAAATATCACTTTGATCGTGAAGAAAACTATCATAATTCGATAAATAGCCGATCCCGTCCTGAATATTTACCTACAGTATACATAATATTTTGGGACCCCCAACTCAAAAAATCATGTAGCTTAGAATGTCAGTTCTACTGAAATGAGTCTTTGGGGTTCAAGAGGATACCTTACTACCTTGGATAACAGGTGTTATTTTTATTCGCATGAGGCCAAATAGAATTAAGAATTAATTTTCAAGCACTTTTTTTTTAATTTTCCAAATTGCGCGACAAGGACAATTTGCGAAGACTTTGAAAATACAAGTGGAAATTAGTCCTTTATCTACGAGGAATCATTGCGATTACGCTTTTATAACACAGAGGTTAAAATTTTCTTAAAACCATCAAGAAACTTAGTAAAACAGTCACCGTAAGCAAGCAAACAAACAAATTATTTAATTTGTTCGTAGCGTACAAAATAACCAAAACTGTCGAGAAGAGTTACCATTATACACATGTAGTTAGGAGAGAATACAAGTCTAATTCAGGAGTTGAAACTAACCAAGATAAAACTTAATGTCAGACATCAATTAATTGTTCACCTAAGCTGTGAAGCTTCCTACCGCTTGAAATCACACGAAAATAGATCGATAAAATAGCAAACAGTGGATCCAAAGAAAGAACTTACGGAGTAATTTCTTTCACTGAATTCGACCTTCTCTCTCCTCCCATAAAGGACAGTGTTATGCTCGGTTTAAGAAAAAGTAGCGAGGTGAAAGCACTTAGTCGCCATGACTGATTCAGTCAGTTTTTCAGCATCAATCCGATCCAAGTCGTTGTTTTTGGACACAAAATGTAGAACTGGCGTGCTCAACTAATGAGAAGCCAGTATTTTCGCCGCTTGACCAATCAGGAGTAAGTAATATTGTCTTCGGTGAAAAGAAAAATTAAGAAAAAATGCCCTCTGTTACAACAAATCATCATTTAATAATTTTTCCCTCTATATTACATTGTTATTGCTATTGTTGATGGGTAGTTTGCTGCATATGTACTTAAAATATATCAACGGTAGAAAGAATGAGGAACTGGTAAGGTTATTACGTTCATTCGATAAACTGCCCTGAAAAAACTGGAGCTCCGCTTTTAGGCTTGGCTCTATATATATATTACGATGTTATAGAAAGTGTCGCCAGGACTAAGTCACATTTTTACGTGATGTAGAATACGCTCTAGGTTAGTTCCAGGGTGCATATTTCTAATTTGACAGCAACGTTTTGAAGGACGGCAGTGCAGCTGGACAAAGCAATTAATTCGTATTATTTGTGGTGCTTTCTTTCATTGTTTTGACCTTTTAGCCACAAAATTTTGAGAACTTTCGCGCTACAATTCAAATTTTTTGTTGTACTTAATTTTGTTTTCTTGTTGTTGTTGTTGTTGTTGTTGTTGTTGTTGTTGTTTTGTTTACATTTTGCGATCGTGATATACTTCAACAGGGACTTGTTTTAAGTTGTTTCACTCAAAGGACCCAGCGCCTGCAGCAGAGACTTGGAACGTTTGGAGCTTCTTTACTCATGCTGTTTTAACAACTTTTCCTGACAGCCTTGATTGGCCTTCTTTTTCATTGTACTTTTCCCCTTCATATCTCTGAACACCACTTTCTCCCTGAGGGTTAGCAAAGCGACTTTTAGGTGTGACACAAGGATCTCCAAGGTGATGGGTGATATTATTGATTCCCGCAGCCTCTCTTGTCATCCTATCTGCCATATTCGATTGGGCCGTCTGCTCTTTCTTAGGTTCTTGAATGGGACTTCTTCCACATGGATCTTTAAGGAATTAGTCAAGGGCCGAGCGAAATCGTCTGGTTCGGAAACAATAGATGACAGGTTTGATGCCACTAGAGAAAAAATACAGAATTGAGCTAAGAACCCAGGCCATCCAGCGCGACTGGCATTGGGCTTTAGATGACCAAACCGAGTAAACAATTTGAAAGGGATGTAACACACCAAGTATGCAAGTTCTGTTAAAGCCACATTTTTTGCAGCCTGGATATCCATCCTCAGCCTGGCCTCGGCCTGGTGTTGAACCAAGTGTAGGCGTTCTCTCTAAAGAAGAATAAAGGAGGCACAATTTTCTGGTTTAACATGCACTTTACACATATTAGTAGTAAGCCTCTTTTTGTAATATACGAAAAAAGATCTAGTCAATAGAGAAGAATCAAATCCAGTCTCTTCGCCATCCATATTGCCGTAGATCATGTGAGCCTCCTGATTGCTGATAGTAGTTGGATTGTACGACCCAGGGTGACTGCAGCTATACATCAGTCTTCGTTTGAGGTACTTCTCGCGAGATTTTACGGAAATAGCGGAAACATGCCATTGCTCCGAAGGAAGTATCACGAAAATTTGCTGTCATTTCAAAACCCAAAAATGTTTGACTGTCAGCAGAAACAACGGAATAATTGTCAAGTTTGTTAAAAATTATCACCCCAGTGCGATAAAACTGCAGATTAGTGCCTGTGGCCAGAGACAGGGAAGGCGGGTTTGGATTGAAACTTGAAAAATATTAGGCTAATGTTTTTCAAGCCGTCTCCCTTTTTTGTTTCCAAAATGCGCTAGAACAGATCACAAGTTGTTCCTTTCAAGAATTGAGTTGATTTCTTTCCTCTCGTTATTCTGCAATTATTTGGCAGCTGATTGAAGGTCTTATTTCATCATTTTTATTGAAAGAGGACAAGCACCCCATGATGCTTCCCCTTTTAAATGTGCCGTACTGATTACAATACCGTCTCCGTCAAGAGTTGTGGGTTTTTGATGAAACTGATGGAAGTAAACAACGACTTCTATGATAGAGCTTAAGAGAAAACATAGAAACCATGTCCTAGGAAGGGCCGCCATATTGCATGTGCTAAATGAAGTAATCAATTTACCGCGTACCACAACGCTCACTGGCAAAAGTCTTCATTAATTATCGCATATCTATGAAAGCAGTAAAATAGTAATTTTTCAATTGAAAAAAATTTTTCCTAAAATTATTGGGGGGGGGGGGGAGCTGAAGCCCCCCAGTCCCCCCGGCCCCGCGGTCCCTGGTGACACTGTAATAAACAGTTGAAGTCTTCATCAACAGATTTTTTTTCATTCTTATATGCCTACGGCTTCAGTCCTATTCGAGGAGAATCATTCATGATTTCTTCTGATTTCCCTTTCGCCGGCTATCACCGGGAAATACCATATTTTTAGAAAACGGCAACCATATACCAAACGTAATATACCAATTTGAAAGGGTTTATCATTGTATATATTATTCGTACAAAGAGAAAGGAAATAACCGATTAGCTTGAAAGGTGTCCAAAACGAAAAAATACAAAAACCTTAAAAATATGTCATTCCTTAGCTTAATTTGGAGATCTCCCTACAAAGTTTCTTGTCAAATGTTGACGTGGTATTAAAAGTGTACTAACAAAAAGTTTTAAAATTTGGAGGGATGGTTAATCATGTCTGGTGTAGAAGGGGGGTAAAATTTTATTCCTTTAATGTACAGATCTCGCCAAGATCTGTTTGCTGTCGAAATGTGATACGAATTGACCCAATATTTAGCAATTCAAGTAATGACTTCTTGTGCCATATGGCACTCTTGGGAGTAAGAGGGCTAAAACACCGGAGAAAGGTAGTTTTGCCTCGCGCAAAAATCTTGATCAGCGAAATTTGGATGACAATTCCAGAAATCAAACTGCACTTCAGTCTTCTCTAAGCAACAGTATTCATCACTGGGATTTTCTCTCTCTCGCCCAAAAAAAACTAAATATTTTTCAAGATCGAATGTTTTTTTCAATTCAAAGGTTTGTTGAGGGGGATCAAAAGCACTTCTAATACGCCGTACACTACAAGTTTCTTAGTCTCAATGATTCTCTCGACGAGACTGCCAAATGGCTCTTTAAAATAGCTTTCACTAAGTTGTCACTCAAAAACAGTTAAAGAAAGTCTCGCAAATGTTAAAGCAAACTCGATTAGATACAAGAACTGATAGCACCTTAATGTTGATTCTGTAATATACAGGATATTGCGGTGTCACTATCCAAGGCGAAACATCTATGATTATACGAACGTAATTGACAAGCTCTACAATATGCAAATAGATTTTCTGGCACATTTTATCTTAATTTTTTCGTAAACTTCATAAACTTAATAGCATCTTTTTTGAGTTCTTTGGGAAATACGATACTTTACAACTCAATAATAATACATCACCGTTGTTGAAAAGTTTATCATCGATAGAGAGTTTACAAACTATTAAACACCCCCTGTTGTACATCAATTAATTTAGGCCATACTTTTCTTTGTTTCCCGATCGCTTGACAAGCCAAATTCGAATCAGAATATAGTTTACTTATTTAGATTTGTTCAGTACCTAACCACCCGATACAGCTACTTAATCAGAAATCTGTGTTCTAAGTTACACACAGCGAAAGCTTGTGGCCTTGCGTTTCTCCAACATAAATTCGCTATTTCTTGAAATGAATTTTAGCCATCAACTCTTAATTTTTTGAGAAACAAATTGCTGATAATTAGTGATTCGAAAGAATATAGATTATAGAACTTTCTTGTGATGAGCAACTACCTTTTTCGCCAGGTATTTCTGAGGCATTTTTTTGAAACAGGGGAGAAACATTTATTTAGAATGTTTATTTATAACCACATAAGGATCCCTTTGTTGGGCCTATCATAATAACAGGAAATATTCTTTAAGAAAAAAATTTAGAAGAAAGTACTGCAGCGCTTTGGAAATCATCCAACCCTTTTTTTCAATGATACAATCATTGATGTGCAGCCTTGCTTTCCATGGTGACGAGACTGCAAGATCACTTCGAAGGCCAAGGGGAATTGACAACCTTTACAGGCTTAGATGGTGGATGCAGATCGCCTAGGTATGGTCCCCCTGGCCAATGATGTTTAAACTGGTTCAATGAATGTCATGGGCCCTTCGGGTGCTCCAAAATTTCTAATTTGAAATAAGAGGCCAACACAGACTTCCGCTGCTCATTTTTCTTTTTCTGGGGCTGACAATCCCTGAATGGTTGTGGAACGCTCTTGGTTTTTTTTTTTTTTTTTTTTTTTTTTTTTTTTTTTTTTTTTTGCCATTGTGATCTGGATAAGCCTCCCCAGTGATGTTCTGCCAAATGTAATCCCCTTGGGATGTTTGATGTTCGTCACTGTGTCTGTCACTCTAGCTGGAATTTTGAACTCTTTTATCGTGATTTTCTTGTACCCCCAAAGTTACTGTTTGCATATTGTATTCTTCGAGGGCCTGCGGGCCCTGCTCATCCGATCTGTTCTTTTTGAAGTTTACTTGAAGACAATAGCTGTGATCTGGATGCACTTCCACGGTGACTTCTTGCTTTAAGTTATTCCCACTCAGTGGTGGGCTTTCGTCATCGGACCCTACAGCACCCGTAAAGTCTACAAGCTTGTCTTGGCTATCCACCCACGCCAACCGAACACCTCTTCCATGCAGCCTTAGTCGGCCTTTCTTTTCGTTGCTTTTTGCCTCTTTACAACCTCGTACAGGGAATTTACCACGTACGTTCTTTGTGCAGCCTCTGTGTGAAATATTGCGCTCTACGGGTTCATGGGTAATTTCAGTATTGCTTACTTCAGCTTTTCTTGTTATCTTAACTAGAATGCCCGGTGGAGCCGTTTTCCCTTCTTTTGGCTCATGGAAGGGTCTTCTTCCACAGGGATCTTTAAGAAGCTGTTTCAATGCGAAGCGAAATCTTCTGGTTCGGAAAGAATAAATGACGGGGTTGATTCCACTGGAGATAAAAATGCAGAATTGAGCTAAGAACCCAGGCCATCTATCATGCCTTACATGGGACCTTTGATGACCCCATGCAGAATGGAAGGTCGCAGGGATGTAACAAACCAAGAATGCAAACACTTGTATCGCCACAGTTTTTGCAGCCTGGATATCCATCCTCAGCCGACCCTTGGCCCGAAGCTGAGATAAGTTTAGGTGTTTTTGCTGCAAAAAATGATCAGAATTAGAGGTTTTATTTTAATATTAATGTTATTATATATTTTTACGCCGTTTTGAAGAATACAAGTTCAAATGGTAGAATTCGATCCTCTAGTTTCATAGTATTGCAGCTGGGTTATACTTGTATAAATTTAAAACTGAAAATAACAGATGAAGTAAGTAGGTCATAATAAGTGGTATTATCAGCCGCCGCCTTGTTGCCCGGCGGAATCGTTAGTTAGTTGCGTAAGCGTTCGCATAATAGAGCAGACTGTAACATACTTAACTTGACACCAATGAACGCGGACAGAACATTTGGGCCAGTAATATTAAAAGGCAGTTTAGACGGTGTTTTACAAAATCATATTCTAAGGCGTTTTCAATTTTGGTAACAATAGTAATAATAATCATCTTTAAACAGGGTGCGTTCCCACAAAAGTGATTTTCAGAACGGCCCCTGTATAAAATAAATAACATTACTATAACAATGATATAAGATAAAAGGATGAAATAGCTACATTGCTATACATAAAATAATAATTTAAAAAGTTAATAATTGGATATTAACAAAATACTACGATAAAAGCGTTCGTGCGTTCGTGCGTTCGCACAAAAGTGGTTTTCAGAACGGCCCCTGGATAAAATAAATAACATTACTATTACAATGATATAAGATAAAAGGATAAAATAGCTACATTGCTATACATAAAATTATAATTTAAAAAGTTAATAATTGGATATTAACAAAATACTACGATAAAAGCTGCACTTTCTTTTTAAACAATAAAATCTATTCAGTTCCCTGAATTTCTGGATTAAGATTGTAAAAATCTTTTGACGCCTGGTATGTTAGTTTTTATTTTCCCAAGTTTGTTTTGGGGGTTGAAAGATGCAGTTTGTTACACTGACGTGTATTATAATTATGAAAAGCAATAGGATACCTAGAATTAAAATCAAATCTAAACATTGTGTACTGCCGACGGTAACTAGAAGGCTTGCACCCCAGACTAGAAAACTATTTATCTACTTAAAATAAACCACTTATAACAGATTTGAAGGCCCACTAACTGTCTTAAGCCGGATCCTAAGTTAGACTCTGTTTAAATAACTGGTCCTTTATATAGAGCTACTCTCAAATCTTACAGCAGTCATCGGGCTATTGAAACATCACATGCACGACCGGGTCACAAAAGGTTAATCCTCACCGCCGAAACGATCCACAAACAGAGAACTTGACCCTTATGCTAACAGGATTATTGCGTTTAACGTAGGAGAACGCCATTATTAATCAGTTGAGGGTGTCACGTGTCTTACAAGCGAGAAAAATTTGAGATTTCGATGGATTGCCACCCTCCTCCATTTTGCTCCGGGGACGTCTTTTAGCTTCATGTATACTTTGTTTTATTAATTTTATTATACTGTATACTTTATTTAGTTATCCACGGTAAAATCTTCTGTATACGTTATAAAAAGAAAGTATTAAAAACTTCACAAGTTGAAATAAATGTAAATAAATGTAAAATAAATGTAAATATTTGAAGCGTATATTTTGAAGACCTCTTTGAACTGCGAATGAAAGATCAAATAGAAGAAAGATCCTCGCAGTTAGTACGCAACTTATGCAGTTGCGAAAAGAAAGCCTGAGAACTCTCGCTAAAACCTGCAATTTCGGCCCGCTAACAGATGAGCTAATTCGCGACATGATAGTGCGTGGAATTCGCCACACGGGAACAAGAAAGAATTTACTTCAAGAAGCCAAATTAACCCTTTAAAGTTGCATCAACACGTGTCGATCTGCAGAAACAACTGCGACGCAAATGAAAGCTATGCCAGTGGTAGAAAGAGCTGATACACCACGATCTTACATAGTGGAGATCCCTAACGGCCAGCTAAAGAGTAACAAACGCCACGTGAACCTTCTCCCAGGAACCCCCCAAAGCAGATTACAAAGCAGACAGCACAGCTACTAGCCCCTCTTCTGTTGTGAAAAAGAACGACAGTTGCGTGCAGACAAACACTCTCGCACAGACCTCTGCACCTGTTGTTTCGAGGAGAACCACCAAACGAGGTTGGGAGATAAGATCACCTGAACGTTTCAGAGTCTAGTGGCTGTGAAGTTAATCATTCAATTCATCTAAGACCTTAGAGACTTTGCTTACTTGCTGCAGTTATTTTTAATATCAGAGAATAGAACTAATTTATTCTGATTTCACAAGGACTCGACATTGAAGGTCGATGTTAGCTATTATGTAAGACTATCCCTATGAGTAACCTTTGCGGGCAACGGGGTTCACCATGTGCTCGCTGTCGACGGGCAGTCATGTAACCTTCGTGTTGCTTCATTAAATGTGATGCCTCAACAACATACATTACTCACCTGCCATTTCTTCCTTCTTCGCACCAAGTAAATGACCAGAACACCAAACGTTATCGCACATACCATAAATAAGGCCATTAATGAACCCAAAAAGTATTTATCTTGACGATAAAAAAGCTGACGATACTCATAGACATGTGCGTTCTCAAGGTCGACATCAAGATGGGGCAAAACAGTTGACGAGGTCAAGACAACACAGACGAACCATTCAACGAAAACTATGGCAATGGCTTTTTCATTTTTCTTCCAGCTAAAATATCTCACGTCATATTTTAGCACCAGAAACACGTTTAATAGCAGCATCAACATGGAGGCGAGATTGAGAAGGGTGAACAGCCGGCTAAAATACATCACAACAGTCGCCAATTTCTTGCCTGTGAACGAACTCAGCAAAACAGTCCCGTACAGCAAGAATAGCGGCATGTTGATAAGCGCGCTCAGAAAATTTCCAAGTGATAGATTCGCTACCAGAATATTTGGAAAGGTGCGCAGATTTTTAAACCGAGCCATGATACCAATAACAAGCCCATTGCCAACAACTGAAAAGATGGCCAGCGAAGTGAGAAGTGCTACCATCGAAGTTGTGTCGGAATCCATCTTTTTTCCCCTCAGTTTGAGAACCGTCAAGACACGATTTTGAAGTCTCAACTTCAACTTAAAACTGAAAACGATTGTGATGTTCACCTGCCGATTTGCATTCTATTGGAACAATTTTGCGCAATTTTGCACTGATGTCGGTTTTGTTTCGCGTTTTCTTTCTTACAAATATCTAAACCAATAGCATATCTCAATAAATATGTTTTGTTTGTAGTTGTTGAGTGGGTGTTTAATGACCAATTTTGGCGTGCGCAACCCTGTTAAAGAACTAACGAAGGCAAATTTTCGGCTAATATTTAAAAAAAGCTAAAACCCGATACATGTAATTCAATTACCCTTTTCACTTTTTCATTCGCAATAAAGTAACGTTTCTTTCAATTTGAATCCTAAATACATCTTAGATGACCATGATATTGGACCTCTAGATTGTCGACAGTTTTCAAACGGGGAAAACCTACTTTGCTCAACGGCCGCCGACACTGGTTGTTACTTGAGATGAAATTATTATGGGTGATCAAATGGTGACGAGTGAAATTAGGAAATAACTTCACGCGCGTTTTGTGAAAATTCCCGAGCCTTTTCCTGAAATTATTAAAATATTGACAAAACAAAAGTGAAATTATTTCTTAATTTCACGAGTATAACATTTGATTATCTTTCAATATCACGGGTGACAAATTACGCTCACAGTGGTGAGTTTTTGACTTATTTACTGTATCGAGAAACGTTGCCAAAGCATAGTTGTAATTTCACATGTGAAATTATAGATTTCGCGCCATAATTAAGGAGTATTTTGTCACCCATGATATAACCTTGAAAACCTGAAAGTGATACTGTTTAAAAACGGGCAGCGAGCAAGGAAAGGTAGAAAACCTGTAACGGCAGTAAAATCTGAAGACTCCAGCAGTGAATCATTTAATTTCGTCAGTAATTTTTTTGTATTAATGTGCGAGAGCTAATCAGTTACCGATCGCAAACTCTTCGATCCGATTTTTCTTCTGCTCAGTGCATTTTACGCACATCTGTGTGGGATCAACGTGAAACCAAGCTATCTGACATGTATATTTTTCCTTCGAGTGAGCGTCACGTTTGATATATAATGATATTTTTTTCAACTCTTATCTGCTTTTCATGTGTGCACTTTAATCGTAAATAGATAATAACTGAAGGAGCTGCAATCAACATTGTTACGCTAAAAACAGGTGTTTCTCAGTTCTTTATGCCTCGCTTCCCCCACGTCCGTCGATGTTTATTCCCCGCTTATCCTTGAAGATAAAAAACGAGCAGGAGTGTATTATCAGGTTTAAAACCACGAGGCGCAACCGAGAGGTTTTAAACCCGATAAAACACGTGCTGCGAGTTTTTTGAACGGCTTCAAAATCATTCCTGGAAAAGCGTGTGTCAATTTAGTTCATAACAATTATGCTTTTGTGAACATTGGAAATTAGCATACGAGAATAGCATAGGTATTAAATTAGTATGCAAGAAAATCAAATCTCACACGTGTTTTGAACTTTTCTTCTACTAACCGAAGAAGACATTTCGGAAGCCTAAACATGCCGAGGAAGAGGGCAATTTAAGGCAAGATTTCCGCACAGCCCAATACATTAATTATGCATACAGTCTTTGTTCAAAGGAAACAATAGGGATGACAATAGTGCGCCGTTGGGATTACTTCGCTTTGTTCCTCTTAGTTTTATATTTTCTTTCTAAGTCTATATGGGCTTTGCCGAAATCTTCGAATTTTAGGGAAAAAATACGGAAAATCTAAACAAAATTTGACAATTTTAGCAATTTTTAGGCATTTTAATTTGTCCTCGTTTTAAAAATGTTTAGAATTGAGTGACATGTTTTCGCATGGCCGTAAAAATAAAGGCAGATTAACCAGTGGTTTTTAATCGCAACTGACGTAAACTATCAAAAATAAAGTATTTCTTTACCTTTCTTTTTGTTTTACGTTCTATTTTTGCTGCTGTCGTTTCTAAAATAAAGCCAGAGGTTCTCGCTAACATAGACGTGCGGACTTCATGTGTTACGGTATCTGATATTTCGTCTACCTCCGGTGTATCTCGAAGAGCGCGTAGAGCGCTACAATGCTTTGTCAGTCCTGGTGAACTTCGTAAAGGCTGGCATCTTACAATATATGCCAATATTGCTCGTCTTTAGGACATTCTTGCACCCAACTGGCGGACATTTCACGGACGGCACGTTTAGATTGTGTCCCTTGTACTATTCTGTTCACCATTCGTAATCCGCAAGGATATTGGGCGACTTTAAAAGGTGATTAAAGGCTTGGAACGATGGGCGAAGGTCAGTCAAATTACAGACGTAGTAGCATGGCATTGACGTAGGGGAAGCGATGGACGAAACAGCAAAGGACGCAAAAATAATAAGACGACGATTCGGAGCACAAGCAACAACTACACGATTTGAAGTCGGCTAAGGCTCGTTAATGCTCTATAACTCACTTTAACATGGTTGCATGGGGCTATGACTAGGAGAAATAACAAACCGAGACTGGCCAATCAAGGGGCGAAAATGACGCATTTTCCCGTGAAAATTACAAGGCAAGTGCAACGCACAGGAAAAAATTACCTCTGTATTGTTATGTAGATTTTTAAAGGCTTACAAAAAATAAAATATATTTGTTGAGGGGTAATTTCCAACAAATCCCTTGTAGTCTACTGGTAAAGCAGATGGGCAGGGAATCCAACGCTAACAGTAAGGCTTCAGTTCAAGGCACGGTATGGTGGGTAGACCGAAAAAAAAAAAAAGAAAGAAAAAGAAAAGCGTTAGGGGGCTGGGTTAGAGAAATAAAGAAAATGGGTTTGGGAAAATGGAGAGAGAAGAGGAGAAAAAGTCATGACACCACGAAACCCTCTTTTATTGACGCAGTAAGTATTATTTGCAATGTATATATGCAAAACACATGGGAATAGGTTATTGTCTTTTAAAACAATGAAGCGCATACATAATTAATACATCAGCATGCATAATTAATGTATGGGGCTGTGCGGAAATTTTTCCCAATTTAATCTAGAATGCTACCCCAAAGTCAACATGTGCTGTGACAAAGTGGTCATTAAACATTTTTCTGGAATGGCAGAATGGTAGGAAAAACAAAAATCCAGCAATCAACAAGATTAAAGTGCAATGCTTGGACACTGATATAGCCAATATGACGGGTGAGTCACTGAGCTTTTGGCTGATTAAATTTTTCGAAGAATTGTGCAGAGAGAATGGTGAGAGGTATTCTCCTCGGTCGCTGTACAGCTTTGTGTATGGAATTCAGCGCTTTCTAGAAATGCAAATCATTCATTCGACTTATATTATTGTAATGATTATTAGTGGTGTTTCAGCCCACATTGTTCAGAACGGGTTAATATTCCCCTATGTATCATTAATCACTTCAAAATAAACTGTAGAAAACAAATAAACAGGAAAGGGTGCCTCCAGAAGTTGAATTTTAGGTAAGAAATCTTGTCAGTTTATGAGTGCCACAAAGCAAAGGCTAACTAGTTCCTTGCGTTCACCATGTGCTGAAATAACCGGTAAAGTTGAGGCTTTAAGCCCTTTTACTAACATCAGTTACATTGCTAGAGAAAACAACTGTGATTTAGAAAAGCAAGGCTAGCGAAAAAGGCTACAATGATTTTCATCATTCGACTTATATTATTGTAATATTATTAGGAGTGTTTGGGCTCAAATTGTTTAGAACGGGTTGATATTCCCCTTTGTATCATTAATAACTTTAAGATAAACTGTAGCAAACAAATAAACAGGAAAGGGTACCTCCAGAAGAAGTATTTTAGGTAAGAAATCATGTCAATTTATGAGTGCCACAAAGCAAAGGCTAACTAGTTCCTCGCATTCATTATATCCTGAACTAACCGGTAAGGTTAAGGCTTTAAGCCTTTCTACTAACATCAGTTACATTGCTAGAGAAACCAACCGTGATTTAGAAAAGCAGGGCTAGCAAAAAAGCCTATATTTTCATTATTCGACTTGTATTATTGTAATATCTTTCTGGATTTGTAAGAACACACCCTCAGAAATTAAGCACATTTTGGGACTTTATAGGCTGATGGAATATGCTAGTCCTAAACAAGACTTAAATTAGGGCTCATCACAAGAAATCAAGGTCCAAGAATACTATAAGAGGCTTGTCTTTGCAATTAGACATGACACTGACCTTTGGACTGACATCGAAACATGGCCTATGTGTTGACAAAACAAGTCTGGCAATAACTTTTTAACGGCGCCTGAGGACTCAGAAAATCTCAAAAGCCGGTCTTTTTAGTGCTCAAGTTTAGCTTTCTAAAAACAAATCGGTTTAATCAAAGCAAGACAGCGTTTTAAATTGATTTTTCATCTTCGTACTAGATTCACGATGACACTTTTGAGCGAAAATCCCACGCAAAATACCAGTTCAGGAGTAATCGATCACTAGCCTAACATCGCTACAGTTATAAGGGCGAAAAATAACCGAATTGCTTTTTAAACTTACGCTTTTCGAAGAGAAAATCCTTGCCAATTCTTGCTTTTTCTCGCCATCTTACTTTAAGTCCCGGATGTTGACAAAAAATTGAACGGGAAACAACATACAGCGGTTTTAAGCAAGAAAATATACTAAGTCTTTGGCCGGGTCAAAAATTCCCGATAATTTCACGCTTCCCGACTAGAAATCATCCATAAGACCTACTTTCTGCTGCCAAAGACTGTCACCTCCTCAAGCAAAGCGTACAATATGCAACCCTTAGTCTCTGCCCGAGTAAATGAAAATTACCCGTTTAGCTCAAAAGAGAACTAGGAAGGGAGCATATTAGACGAGGCAGGAAGCTGCACTCGTAAGACTTCTTCCCTCACTAGACTCCATGATGTCCCCAGGAAAACTTTGCTTCAAGAAGCCAAACAAAAAGCTAGGTCTAATCTTTTTCTTCTGAGCTAAGAGCGCACCGAATTCAAAGCGAGTTCGTTGTGCCGCCGGTCTATAAACGTTTGAGAGAGAATGGGGCTAGCTGAGCAAAACTCTTAAAGCAGTTTATCTGGGGCAGTTTGTTTTTTGGGTGTGGGGTGGGTGGAGGAAGTTAGGAAGCAAAATATTTTCTGTCGTACAAACGACTACTGGTGACCCTTGTGTTGTATCTGCTGAAATTCGATGGGTATGTTCTTTTAAATCCAGACGTGGGAACGACCGGCCAGCTACAATGTACGCACTTTCTTCCTTTCGCGCGAAACCAAAACTCCTTAGCTTAATGACTGAGGTTGCAGGTAATGCTAAATTTGATGAAGATCTCCATCAAGCGTTGGAAGAAAACTTGTCTTTATTTTCTGTAGCCCAGTTTAAAGCTGAACTAAAATTCGTTATCGTAAAATTGTGAGTAAAGGAGATGTTTTCAGACAGTTACCAGCGGGATATGGAAACAGCTTAACTTTCGAGCTGTTGCCAGGAGTGTTAAAATCCTTAATCTGTTGGTTGTTGTAATTTCACCTGTCTTGTCGATTGTTGAGGACCAGGTAAATTACCTCAGGTCACTGGAAATTGAGGCTGCTTTCATAGGGGAAAGCAAGGCCAAAGATCAAGAAATATTGTATGGAAAGCTGGGGGGGGGGGGGGGCTGCTTTACTATATGGAAGCCCGGAGTCATCGACTGGAGATGAAAAATTCAGGGCAATGCTCTCAAAAGAGTTTTATCAAAAAAATACTGTTGCTGTTGCTTGTGATGTGGTGTATATACTTCTGTTCTTTGGTGAGAATATAATTTGTTTACCTGAGAGGGGGCTAGTCATAGTACCATTCTACCATTCCTACTTCTTAAAAACCTTTTTACTCTAGGACACTCAGTTAAACTATGTCTAAAACCTGACATAATCACTACAACAAGGTATTTTTCCTTTTTTGTATACTGTATGGATAAGATTGATGTAGCAAGCCTTGCAGGAGAAAGACTTCAGATTTCACATTAATTGAAAATGTTACATCAACTGAAACATTTTCTCGAATACCACGGAGCTGCAAATAACAGTTGCTCATTGGACAATGTCCAACAAAAATTTTTCCGTTGTCCAAGGAAATCCTACCTGCGATACTTGCAGATAAAATGCCAGTGATTGCAGTTTTGAAGCTTAAGACTTGTAAAGATTCCTGACACCTCTTCTGGTTTGTCTGACTAAAACTGATTGTTAACACTTTATTTCAAGTAAGTTAGCTTGATTGGCTGACAGTGTTAAAAGACCTAAAAAAACTAAGGCCATAACAACTGAAGTTACTGACATTGAAATAAATTTTTAACTTTCAAAATGAAATGTTATAGACTTACCAACTAATCAATAGTGCATGTTGTTTGAGATAATACACACTACTGGATGTGACTGAATATGTTCTGAAGAATTCAACCTGAGAGCAGACTGAATTATAGCAGCTCAAATCCAAGCAAAACAAAAACCAAACTTGATCTCAGGTTACGAAGAGTTGCACAGATACATATAATATGAATTCAATAATAATTATTTTATATTTGTATCATTCGTTTAAAATATTTCCAAGGTTATAGCATCCTACTCTCTGCATAGAGTTTCTCCAAAACATATAGTTTTGGGATACAAAGGTATCTTTTCTTCTAGATGTTACTCAAAAGTTGTTGATATCCTTCAAATGGCTTTCCCTGTCTTCTTGCAATTTTTTGTCAGTCAGTAATTCGGCTATTTCATTTTCCCTAATCATTAAAAATCTTCCAGCCATTTTCTCAAGCTGTATGCGCTGACATATTACACATGAGATGCTGTGCTACTGACATCATTAGTACTATCATTTGTCGATTGATTTTTCTAGTATTGAATGAATAACATAAATCTCCCAAATTTTGTTAGTGTTAGTGCATGTTTATGAGTCCGGGTTTTTAGTGAATCAGAAATAGAAAAATTATCTGAGTGAATGAAAACTATGATTATTTAGTTTGGTGTATTTATTGTCATTGTTATTATTACTATTATTATTGTTATTGTTATTTTGCATTATATTAAGCTTACCTTCACACAAGTTGACCCTCACTGGTGAATTGGTCATGATGTCTGACAGCTTACTTTGTTCGTCTTTTTCCCCAAGGGGCGTTTCTGGTAACATTAGATTTGGCCTAATCTATGGCCCAGCTTCTTTCTCATTATGGGACAGTGTGTTTCGTTTTCTTTTTATTTCCTCAAGCGAGTATCATGGCTCGGTACAAGAAACTGTGCACCTTCCCAAACATATTGCTATCGGACTTATCAGTTGTAGATTTTCTGAACGCGTTCATCAACATGCCCCTGTTCTTTCTGGTTGGCGTTGTAGAGGGAAGCTGGTTCAAGGAAATGGTACTGGCCATTACTGTGCTATATTTTAGCCAACTGTTCGCCCTCCATCTCGTCTCAATGTTGGTGCTGTTAGTGAACATTTTTCTGGCACTTACATTTGACCTAAGAAATTTTACCTGGAGGACAAATGAAAAAGCCTTTGCCACAGTTCTCGTTGAATGGTTGACACCATAATACGTCACGTGCAGTGACTTTATATCGATAAACCTCCCTCTTTACTAGTATGCGGTGTTTTATCAAATGTAAAGACACTGCACGTGACTTATGAATATGAACTAATTATCCTCTCTCCTCCGCAGAGGCTCCGCTGAGAAAAGGGAGTGCAGGCGTAAAATTTCGTGGAAGGCCTCTGCCAGAAACCACGCCCAATATGGCTGCGATCCGGGGGAGTCATTTTGTAACTAGGGTGGTGTGCGTACTTATGTCATGAAAATGGCGGGTGTTTATGAAATTGTCATGTTGCGCGATGTGGGAGATTTACTCACGAAAACTTACCTACATGCTTGGAAATCGGGGAAAGTTTGTTTATCTCATGATGACTGTTTAGAAAACGCTTTTATTTTGCTGTGATGCCTTGAATCATCACTACAAGAATGAAATTCAAGTTACACGAGCGGCGATCGTGTGGAGATAAAAGAGTGCATGCAAAGAAATGATCTATTGAGGAAACGTCTGCCAGCTGAGACCAAACAAAAACTGTCGATTCGGTCTTAAAAGAGACTAGAGCAAGTAAGCTTAATGTTTTAATTAAAGCGTATTTTTTTTCTATACTCCGAAACGACCAAACTTGATATTTTTATCTTGTAAACAAGTTTAATCAGAAGAAGTTATAATGATCTTTCGGTGATTTAATTATATTAGCATTTAGTTCTCACGGGAAGCTTGTTATGTACTGTGATGAAACAACTGTCTTTAAAATAAGGTTATAAAAGGCCAAAAGGCCTTTCGAGCCCAGAAAAAGCAATTATTTGTTCGTGACCATTGTTGACTTTCACGAAGCGAAATGTACTAAGTCCACTCTCCACGGGTTTCAAGGGGGGCTTCGAATACAAACGATTTTGCTTTTCTTCTAGAAATTGTGAAATCTCACCTTAAAATTAACGACCGCAAACTGTAGAGACAAAGTAAATGCTGACTTCCGCCAAGAATGAAACTGTCAAATTTAGAGATGACCGAAAAATCTATCAATGTACAAGAAAACGACAAGGATGTACAAGAAAACGACATGCTTCTGGCAGAGGTCAACCCTCTCAGCTTTTGCGCCTGCACTCACTTTGTTCAGCGGATACAAATAACGCCCCATCGAACCTCTGCGGAGGAGAGAGCTAATTAACAACACACCAACTGACACAACAAACGGTACCATTTGCATCTTCCAGAAAGCGCTGAATTCCACACACAACGCTGCGCAGCGACCGGGGAGGATACCTTTCACCATTTTCTTTGCACAATTCTACGAAAATTTAATCAGCCAAAAAGTTCAGTGACTTACCCTTCATATTAGCTACATCAGTGTCCAAACGTTGCACTTTAGACTTGTCGATTGCTGGATTTATGTTTTTCCCACCATTCTGTCTTTCCAGAAAAATTTTCAATGACCACTTAGTCACTGCACTTGTTGAATTTGGGGTAGCATTCTCGAGATTAAATTGCTCTCTTCCTCGGCATTTTAAGGCTTCCGAAATGTCCTCTTCAGTTAGTAGAAGAAAAGTTCAAAACATGTGTGAGATTTGATTTTCTTGCATACTAATTTAATACCTAATGTTTTTCTTGTATGCAAATTTCCAACGTTCACAACAGCATAATTGTTATGAACTAAATTGACACACGCCTTACCAGGAATGTTTTTGAAGCCGTTCAGAATACGAGTAGGAGTGTTTTATCAGGTCTAAAACCACTCGACTTGTGCCCAGTGGTTTTAAGCCGGATAAAACACTCCTGCTCGTTTTTTAAACATTACTTGAAGCATAAGCGGGGAATAAACATCGACGAACGTGGGTGAAGCGAGGCGTAAAGAGCTGAGAAACACCTGTTCCTGTTTTAGTTAACAATGTTGATTGCAGCTGCCTCGGTTATTATATATTTAAGATTAAAGAGGAAACATGAAAATCAGAAAAAATGAAGAAATATCACTTTATATGAAAGGTGACGTTCACCCGAAGGAAAATATATATGTCAGATAGCCACATAGATGTGCGTAAAATGTCCTGAGCAGAAGGAAAATCGGATCGAAGAGTTTTTCCGATCGGTAACTGATTAGCTATCTCACATTAATAAAAAGAAGTACTGACGAAATAAAATGATTCACAGCCGGAGTCTTAACTTTTTACTATCGTGAGAGGTTTACCACCTTTTCTGTCTCGCCGCTCGTTTTCAAACAGTATCAGTTTCAGTTTTTCAAGTTAATATCATGGCTGACAAATTTCCCTAATTCTGGCGCGAAATTTCAACATTACTTTGGCAACGTTTCTCGATAGAGTAAATTAGTCTAAACTCACGACTGTGAGTGTAATTTGTGAAATTGAGAAAAAATTCACTTTTGTTTTGTCAATATTTGAATAATTTCAGTTCAAGCGCGTAAAGCCTCGGGAAATTCTAACAAAACACGCGTGAAATTATTTCCTAATTTCACTCGTCACCATTTGATCACCCTTACTAATCTCGTCTCAATGAACAACCGGTCTCGGCAACCATTAAGAACAATATTTCGTTAGTTCTTTAACAGGGTTGCGCATGCGCAATTTGTTTATAACACCCACTCAAAAACTATGACCAAAACATTTTTTCCTGATTGGCGTAGATGTTTGTGAGAAAGAACATGCGAAACAAAACCCGAAATCACTGGATGTTGTTCTTTAATACATTTAATCGGTTATTGTGCAACATTTTCGTTTAATAAATCTGCAGTTAACGTAACGGCATTGTTTCAACAGAAGGCAAATCGGCAGGTGAACATGACATTTATTTCAATCGTTTTGAGTTTTAAATTGAAGGTGTGATGTTTCTCAAGCTGTGAGGAAAACCATGGATCCCGAGACAATTTCGATGGCTTCGCCTCTCGTATTGCTGGCCATCTTTTCATTGTTTGGCAATGGGCTTGTTATTGGTATCCTGGCTCGGTTTAAGAACCTGCGTACCTTTCCAAATATATTTCTAGCGAATCTATCACTTGTAGATTTTCTGAGCGCGTTCATCAACATGCCGCTATTCTTACTGTACGAGGCTCTACAGCTGAGCTCATTCACGGGCAAGGAATTGGGGATTGTTGTGACATATTTTAGCCGGCTGTTCACCCTTCTCAATCTCTCCTCCATGTTGGTGCTGCTAGTGAACGTGTTTCTGGCGCTAAAGTTTGACCTAAGTTATTTTACCTGGAAGACAAACGAAAAAGCCGTTGCCATAGTCCTCGTTGAATGGTTCGTCTGTGTTGTCTTGACCTCCTCAACCGTTTTGCCCCATCTTGATGTCGACCTTGAGAACGGTCATGTCCTTGAATATCGTCAGCTTTTTTATCGTCAAGATAAATATTTTTTGGGTCCATTAATGGCCTTATTTATGGTATGTGCGATTACGTTTGGTGTTTTGATGACTTACTCGGTGCGAGGAAAGAAGAAATGGCAGGTGAGTAAAACTTAAACAAATATAACTTGAATTCGAAAAAAAAGGAGAAAGTTTCAAGTTTCAAGTTCATTTAGGGGTGCTTTTCATTCAGTGTCAGAACTGGCCGGCCAGTTTACTCATTTGGCAAACGCAATGCACCAATTTGAATGACAGTTTATGTGCCACATTTTTTAATTGCTGTAAAATGGCTCACACTCCTCTCAGAATGTGCCATTTTGAAGAATTCAAAGAATCAGTCCTTCATATTCGTACACTCCATTTACGGACCGACAGGTCTGGGTGGCCAGTTCGGTTGACAGATGGAAAGCACTACTGACATCGCTAACGAAAGTTTATATTGTCCAAAGCCAAAAGAGGAGAAACTTAAAACACATACAAAAATTCATTGAACATCTGCTCTGTTATATGATAGGTTCCGCAACTAATTAACGATTCGTGTAACACGGCGGCAAAAGATAAAACCATTTCATCTTTTGCTTGCAGTTTTAAATACATAAAAGTATTTTCCAGCTACAAAACTATGAAACTGGGAGATCGAAATCTACCATTTGAACTTGTATTCTTCGAAACGGCGTACAATCATCAGATGTGAAGAGTTGTACCTTCGAATCTCTTGTCCATGGAAATATAAAATATTATTATATGGCAAGCAATTCTTGGGTCAAATGGTGCTCTCTCATTGGTTAATTTTTGGTCGGGATTTTACAGTACGGATCATTGCCATGGAAACGGTCCGTTTGTGTATTTTTTTTTCGCTGCCGGGAAATTCAAAACCGCACGAAACACAAAAAGTAAAAACAAATGCGTTAAAATCCTTGGTAAAAGCAAAATATAATTTTAAAAAGATTGAGTCTAACTGACAGCATGGAAGACGACGAAGAATTCGAACACTCGCCAAGTGAGTTTTATTATCCAGACGAAGACTTCTATGAGACGAGCATCGAGGCAAACCGCATAAGCGAGAGCCAGGAAGAAATAGAGTTTATTAAGAACCAGAAAAAGGCCAACACTACAAAGAAGACTACGACTGTCATGAACACTCTTTCCCGCTACATGAAAACAACTGGCATGAGTGGAAATGTCGAAAGCTTACCTGCGTCCGAACTTGACCACCTCCTGTGCAAGGTCTTCATGAATATCCGTAAGAAAAATGGAGAAGAATACGAACCAGATACCATATCTGGTTTTCAACGAAGTATCCAAAGATATTTAAGTGAGAAAGGTTCTTCAGTTAATATATTGAAGGACAAGAACTTTGAAAAGTGGCGGAAAGTTCTCTCTGTGAAACGCAAGTCGCTTGTTCATGACCACGCTGCCACGGCACTCGAAGACGATGAAGAAGATGCTCTCTTTGAGACAGGAGAATTTGGTGATTCCAATCCAGTTTCGCTGCAGCGAACAGTTTGGTGGCTCTTGTCTCTTCACTTTGGTTTTCGGGCGAGAGACGAAAGCCGAAAGCTGCGCTGGGGAGATGCTCAGTTCCAAGAAGATAAAGGTGGTGGAGAAATGCTTGTTTGGCTTGCAGAACAAGGCACGAAGACTCGTCATGGTCAAGAACAAGGTCACCGAAGGGCTTTTCAACCCAAGGTTTACGCTACCAAGACAGAAAGATGTCCAGAGAAGTTCTACAAAACGTTCAAAAGCCACAGACCAGTAGAAATGAACAAACCAGAGTCCCCATTTTATTTAGCAGTACGGCATAATAGAAGCTCGCAAGATAATGTTTGGTACATGAAGTCGCCTCTCGGAAAAATGAAATCGGGAAATTCTTGTCCACAGCAGCCCAAAAAGTTGGTCTTTAAAGAGAGGGGAAACAAATTACCAACCACTCAGTGCGTAAAACGTGTATCTCCAGGCTGCTCGATGCTGATATTCCCGAGAACTTTGTTGCCCACCTCAGTGGCCACAAAAACACGGAAATTCTCCAGTCGTACAAGTCAGCAAGCTCCAATCATCAAAGAAGAATGTCGTTAGCACTCAGCAGGGCCCGTTCCGGTAGTGAAGAATCGACTGTTTCAAGTGTTGAAGACCTTCAAATGGCCTCTTGTTCTACTAGTGAAAACGCATTAACCAGCACGGCCGTAATTTCCACGATGAAGTCTAGCTCCGGTCTATGCAGGAACTAACATTGGCTCCATCAGTGACTGCACTTTCCAGATCTTTCATGGAAATGTGAAATTTGTACAGACCAAAAAAAAGCGTCGACTTGTTATTGAAAGTGACGACGATGATTGACTGTCGACCTTTCTTCTCACAAGAAGTCAGTTTTTCTTACTCTGAAAACTTTACATTTTCAAGCTCTGCTGATTTCCTGTTTTGTGATTTTTTTCCCTTTCTTAAGTCAGCAAATGTTTGATCTTTTTAGCATAAAATAAACCACACAAGTGTTTTAGAACTCGTGTTATAATCGTTCTTTTCGTTTCTGTGATCCTCGCGTCATCAAAAGCGGGAAAAATCCCTCACATCCCTGACATCACGCCGGAAGTTGACTTGAATGAAACAACCGGAAGTGTCCGTTCGGCCAAAGAAATGATGCCGGCCATATAATAAACTACTTACTAACTAGCTTGGTCGAGCCATACTAGGGAATATTGGCCCTTGGACGTTTTTTTACACACCTCAGGCCAATATTCCCCAGTACGGCCCTCGCGCTCGGTTAGTAAGAGGTTAATATTCAAATAGAACCACTAATAGTGATCTTTTCCGTTTTTTGTGCAGCAAAAACAGCTAAACTTGCCTCAACTTCAGGCCAAGGCTAGGCTGAGGATGGATATCCAGGCTGCAAAAACTGTGGCGATACAAGTGTCATTCTTGATTTGTTACATCCCTGCGACCTTCCATTCTGCATGGGGTCATCAAAGGTCCAATGTAAGGTATGATAGATGCCCTGGGTTCTTAGCTCAATTCTGCATTTTTATCTCCAGTGGAATAAACCCCGTCATCTATTCTTTGCGAACCAGAAGATTCCGCTCCGCATTGAAACAGCTTCTTAAAGATCCCTGTGGAAGAAGTCCATTCCAGGAGCCAAAAGAAGGGAAAAAGGCTCCACCGGGCATTCCATGTAAGATAACAACAAACGCTTTTGTAAGCAATAAAATTACCCATGAACCTGAAGAGCCCAATATTTCACACAGAGGCTGCGTTGAAAACATAAATGGTAAATTCCGTGTACGAAGTTGCAAAGAGGAAAGAAGCAACGAAACGAAAGGCCAATCAAGACTGCATGGAAAGGGTGTTCGGTTGGGGTGGGTGGATAGCCAAGAGAAGCTTGCAGACTTTACGGGGGATCCAGGGGCCGATGACGAAAGCACACCACCGAGTGGGAATAACGCAAAGCAAGAAGTCACCGTGGAAGTGCATCCAGATCACAGCTATTGTCTTCAAGAAAGCTTCAAGAAGAACGGTTCCGGTGAGGAGGGCCCACAGCCACGCGAGGTATACAACAAGGAAGAAGAGCTTTTGGAGGAAAAAGAAAATCAAGATAATAACATTCAAAATTACAGCTAGAGTGACAGACAAAGCAAAGAACATCAACGACCTGAGGGGGTCAAATTGAGCAGAACATCACTGGGGGAGGCTTATCCAGATCCTAATGGCCAAAAAAGTTCCTCAACCACGTGCCGTTTGTAGGCTTGATTATCAGCCGCTATGCAGGGACACAAAATGAACATCGGAAGTCTGTGTTGACCTCTTATCACGAATGAGAAATTTCGGCGAAGCGAAAGGCGCAGGACACTCCACTCATCGGACCAGTTTAGACATCATTGGCCAGGAGGACCACCTATTTTCACGTCAAATCCGGAAGGCGATCTGCATCCACCAGCGAAAGCCTGTAAAGGTTATCTCCTCCCTCTGAACTAAGGAGTGATCTTGCAGCCTTGCTACCAAAGCAAGACTGCGTATTATTGTGTCATTGAAAATGAGGGTTGGATGATTACCAAAGCGCTGCTGAACTTTCTTTCAAACTTTTTGCCTTGAAGTATATTTCCTTTTATTATGATAACATAACAAAGGAATCCTTATGCAGTTATAAATAAACATTTTAAATAAATGTCTCCCCTCTTTCCAAAAGCATACTTCAGAAATACCTGGCGAAAAAGGTAGTTGCTCATCAAAGGAAAGTTTTTTTCTTTTTAACAACAACAACAACAACAATTTATTTACAGATTTATATCTATAATCTATATTTTTTTCGAATCAATTATTATCAGGAATTTATTTCTACACAAATTAAGAGTCGATGGTTAAGATTCATTTCGAGAAATAGCTCAATTAAAATTCATTTCAAAGACACAGTTCATGAATTTGAAGATGGTTGTTCGTATGTTTTCTGTTTTTAGCAAATAGTTAACTTTACACCTGTTGGAATTTATTCAACGCATGACAAGGCTAGTTGCGTAAAGCTTTTAAAATTAACTTTATGGCTAACAAATCAAAAAGCGATTTTTGACCAGGTCAGGCTTCAATATATGGAATTACGCTAGTGCAGTTGAACTTTCTATTCAAGCTCACAACTGCAGAGATCATTTTCGGCCAATAAGCATGTTTTGAGCGGGCAATGCAATTTGGAGAAGAACGGCTTTCCACATATTGCCTGCTGAAGACGACAGAAAAACTGATTTAAATTGTGGTCTTGACCCATTACACCTCAGCATATAATTCAGTTGCATATAATTGTTAATTTCCTTTCCTTTCGTTGGGCTTCATTTACTAAAAATTTCAGAGGAAGCTTTTAATATTCCAAATAATAACTTTAAACAATAAACCTTCTGCTCATTCATAACCGGTTTAATTTGGGAGAAAAGGAGCAAGCTCCATTGAACATGCACACAGGTGTTGCATAAACAAGCTACCTAATGAGTGCATGTTGGAGAAATAACAAGGCCACAAGCTTTTGCTGTGTACAACTTAGCACAGAAATTTCTGATTAAGTAGCTGTATCGGGTTTTTAACAACTACACAAAATCTAAATAAGTAAGACTATATTCTGATTCGAATTTGGCTTGTCAAACCAACGGGAAACAAAGAAAACGTATTTTAATGCATGCAGAGCAGGGGATGTTTAATAGTCTGTAAACTCTCTATCGAGGATAAACTCAGGCCTACTCTGGGACCTTAAGTCGCTGTAACTTTGGGCAACTTAATTAGGGCAATTTAAGGCGACTTAAGCAAAACACACTGTAACATGTAAGCGATTTTAAGCGACTTAAGGCGATTTAAGGCGACTTAAGCCGATTTTAGGCGACTTAAGGCGATTTTGGGCGACTTAAGGAGAATTTTACACAAGGTGCAGTGAGTAATTAAGCTAGACTGTTGTACATGTATAGTTAAGCCTATTAATGTACCACAGTGAACATATACAATGAATTTGCCTTGTTTGGGTTCCACATGGATATGGAACCCTTAACCTTAAAGGCAAACAGGATGTTCTTGCCTGTGAATGATTTATTGTAATCCACCAATCAGAGAACCAAGCCTTAAAATGTACATAGCTGTTAAGATTACTGAGAAATTACCCAGGCCTCATCATCACAAACATTTCAAGTCCTTAGTACAGACACCACAGTTCAGGCCCAGAACGGCCTTTAATAGGACCTTAACTAACACGTATAGACTTGAAAAAAATGTGTCCAAGAAAGGAAATAAACTAGCAGTTCTCATTGAGAAGTGAATGCTGCCGTTAAAGGTGTTCTTGAATGCAAATACGACAATGAGAATTTCAACAAAAATATAACTTATTTTATTTGCAAAATAACATGGTTACATGTATGTTCTTTGAGTATAACATTAACAAGTAACTATTGGTGTTCCTAAGGCTTTTGTTGGGACTATGCTTGTAGCAATTGCTAAAAGTGGAAAAGAAATATATTGGTTAACGAAAACAAAAGGTGTATTGAACGAATAACACTGTCTAACGCAACATGTAATAATAAGGGCTTTTTAACCGATTCTTATAACAATTAGTGACACTTTCTTTTGTCTATCTAGCACAGCGTGGAAATAAACTAAATACTTGGCGATCTCCATGACATAAGATGTCATCGATATTTGTTTGTGTCCATAAATCGACCGAATTCGATCGATTGAAAAGCAAAGCTGAAAGTGACATAAATATTATAAATGCACACTGTCGACCTCTAGAATGCTCACTGAAAGCTTCATGACCTTGATGATTGCTTCCTCGAATAGAGGTAATCATAATAGATCAGCGAAAAGCTCCAAAAATCACCCGTAAACAGCGAAACCTTGACTCTGATCAACTGTATTTATATCTTGCTGTAAGCACATGCGATTTTCCGCTGAGCAAGCACATGTCAATTTTTCTTATAAGACAGCTGCTGATTGGCTAGAATTGGCTGTGCCATAAAACAGGATTGCTGATTGGCTGTTTCTTAACGCGAACGATGGGTCGAACAGTCGAACCAACTCCTCCTCCTTAATTCTATTGTTTCTCCTCCTCCTCCTCCTCCTCACTTCTATTGTTTTCCCCGAGGAGGAGGAAGAGGGGAAACAATAGAATTGAGGAGGAGGAGGAGGAGGAGGCAAGGTCAGCAAAAATAGAAATACACCTTTTGCTTTCATTTATAGAAAATATTTGTTCGTGTCAATAGGTGTTTTGTGAAGGTGAACATATAACCAAAAATAAACTTCATTTACGCGAAAGAAACCTCCAAGAACGACATTTGCATATGACTTTGTATTAACATTCAACAGCATCAACAGGCAAACGATAGCTCCTTCTGGCATTCATTTCCAGAAATTGCATTTTTTATTTCAGGAAAAAGAAAATTCATTAACGCAAATAGACTACCAATTGCATCATTGGACAATCATTTTTCTAGAATATAAACTCATTAACGGATAAGTACTAACAATCTATTGCATCTTTACACAACCATTTCCATGAAGGTAACATTTTTTATTGCAAAAAGACAAGCATAAGTGTCATCATAACGTTCAACTATTTGAAAAGAAAATTGAAATTCGTGTATGAATTACCCTTAATTTTCTTGCCGCCAATTAGACATATCGTGGTAAAAACGTTTACATAAAACGATAGCGCTGTCCACATTAAGTTGCCGTGATGGAACTAATATTCCCTTAAAAAAGCAACAATTAAAGCAGACATAACCCGTTCTGAGGTATAGGAACAGATGACTTTTATAAACATATGAAAGCAAACTCGGCGATTTAGAAATAAAACTGAGAGTTACCTTCATTCGTTCAAAATCTCCAGTATTTAAATATTTTTCTGTATTCGCTGGTCAAAGACAATAAGTTATTCAGTCAGGCCTCTCAAAAAATGTGCCTTGTTTAATAGCAAGCATTTAGTAGTCGCGTGTTTTAACTGATTATTTCTATGAACTTAAGAGTCATTGTCTGAGAAAACCAGGCAGAGGTGAAAGATGGGGGTCGGCCGATTTCCTTCAAACTTTCACCATTTAATGTCTGTCCGAAATGATAATGAATGATGCTATTTAGCAATTCTCTTGCTGTTGCGTTTCGTAGTTTGACCACCCCCCCTGGTTTTGACCCTCACTGACCCTGATGTCACGCAAAATATATGCAGAATTTGAAGCTCAATAAAATATATTTCGCGTCATTTCTGGGGACTCATATCGATTGCTTATATTGTTTATCGTCTAATAAACGTTGTTAAAGGAAAATATCCCGACTTAACATAAAACTTAATTTTTTATAGAATTTTGCAATTTCCTTGCGATCGCGAAAATGTCTTGGGCCAAATGTGAGGCAATTTCGAAACTGTTTTTCTCAGAGGTGGGGCGTTCATTTCCAAAACATTCTTGATATTTTTTAAGCCAAACATCTGTTCTCCCAAAATCAGCAAACTCTAACTTGAGCCATTAAAATGCGTTTGCATGAGCGACGCTCGAAGTCAAAGATGACTCGGTATTTTTGCTAATAAAGTTCCACAGCGGGTTTTTCTTTATTTCATCTTCTTCTTTTTTGGTTTTTTCCTTTTTTTGTTTTTGGATAAGCTCGATGAAACTATCCTAACTCTTCGGGGTAGAACTTCCCTAGAAGATTTAGTTGAATGACGCCTTGGGCAGAAATAACATCAAATAGGTGTTAGCTCACACTTGATTTGATTTAGCGTGACATGTCACGGTACTTGACAACTGTCAAACGTAATCCCAAACAGAACACATTTCTCACCATTTTTTTTACATTTGCATTTTAAACTTGGTAACAACAAGCATTTCCCTGATACTATATTAAGTCTTCGAGTCAGTCTGTTGTTGATAATTGTTAATTAAAATAAAAACAGCATCAAATACCTGTGAAACTTGCCACGGCAAAAGAACCTCCGGTATGTTCGTTACATAATAGACAATTGAAAGAAAAACAAATCTTTCTTCTGTAATGCGTTGGGTTCCGCCATGGATCTGAAGTGCTCTTTCTGGTCTGTGGGTTCGCCTTGTGGCGCTGAAGTGTCGGTTTGAAGATTTGTCCCTTGCTATCCTGTACACGAGATATTGAATCGCACTGGCTCGTCAGTCTTGGTTTGGGAAGAAAGGGTGGCGCGACGGGTTCAAAGATCTCCGAAGCCGATTTGATTCTCAACAGAGCAGGTAAATTTGATGTCCCTGAAGATGAGAAGAGAGGAATGACTGTTTGCCCCAGACATCACAAGAACCTTACAACAGACTGGACCGGCCGAAAACAGACTATGTGTTTCCACCCAAGTTATAAGGGACAAACCCGACGGGTAAATGGCAAGATGTCACAAGGCAAATTCCAACCAAAAGCTGCTTGTAAACTATATCAAAATACAATGGTTAAGATTGGTTGTCCTATGATACCACAGGTCACCAAAGCGTATGTGACACAGCTTACCATGCAAGCGTGTATGGAGTTAAAATTAAATCGAAATTTAGACAACAATTTTCCCTACAAAACCCACAAAAAATATACTTAAGTCTGAAAAAGCTTACCCGGTGTGTTTTGCTGTGTTTTCAATGCTCTTCAGTGCTTCCAAACGCTGTTTTGAGCGGTTTATCTCTCAGCAGCTGGTCCACGTGCATCACTGCAGTGAAGAGCATGAACCGATGGAAACAACAGCGTTATGCAGCTCAAAAATGCCTTGTGACATCTTGCCATTTACTCGTCGGGTTTTTGTTTTACCCTTTCCTTGTCCCTTATAACTTGGGTGGAAACACATACAGTCGACTCCCGATAACTCGAACCCTCGCTAACTCGAACCTCGCGCTAACTCGAACCAATTTTCCTTTCCTTTCAGGCCATTTACTATATAATTTTACCCTCGATAACTCGAACTCCCGATAACTCGAACCTTTTTCAACTGATCTCCCTTGAAGGTTCGAGTTATCGGGAGTCGACTGTAGTCTGTTTTCGGCCGGTCCAGTCTGTTGTAAGGTTCTTGTGATGTCTGGGGCAAACAGTCATTCCTCTCTTCTCATCTTCAGGGACATCAAATTTACCTGCTCTGTTGAGAATCAAATCGGCTTCGGAGATCTTTGAACCCGTCGCGCCACGCTTTCTTCCCAAACCAAGACTGACGAGCCAGTGCGATTCAATATCTCGTGTACAGGATAGCAAGGGACAAATCTTCAAACCGACACTTCAGCGCCACAAGGCGAACCCACAGACCAGAAAGAGCACTTCAGATCCATGGCGGAACCCAACGCATTACAGAAGAAAGATTTGTTTTTCTTTCAATTGTCTGTTATGTAACGAACATACCGGAGGTTCTTTTGCCGTGGCAAGTTTCATAGGTATTTGATGCTGTTTTTATTTTAATTAACAATTATCAACAACAGACTGACTCGAAGACTTAATATAGTATCAGGGAAATGCTTGTTGTTACCAAGTTTAAAATGCAAATGTAAAAAAAAGCGGGAAATGTGTTCTGTTTGGGATCACGTTTGACAATTGTCAAATACCGTGACATGTCACGCTTAATCAAATCAAGTGTGAACTAACACCAATTTGATGTTATTCCTGCCCAAAGCGTCACTCAACTAAATCTTCCAGGGAAGTTCTACCTCGAAGAGTTAGGATAGTTTCATCGAGCTTATCCAAAAACAAAAAAAGGAAAAAACCAAAAAAGAAGAAGATGAAATAAAGAAAAACCCGCTGTGGAACTTTATTAGCAAAAATACCGAGTCATCTTTGACTTCGAGCGTCGCTCATGCAAACGCATTTTAATGGCTCAAGTTAGAGTTTGCTGATTTTGGGAGAACAGATGTTTGGCTTAAAAAATATCAAGAATGTTTTGGAAATGAACGCCCCACCTCTGAGAAAAACAGTTTCGAAATTGCCTCACATTTGGCCCAAGACATTTTCGCGATCGCAAGGAAATTGCAAAATTCTATAAAAAATTAAGTTTTATGTTAAGTCGGGATATTTTCCTTTAACAACGTTTATTAGACGATAAACAATACAAGCAATCGATATGAGTCCCCAGAAATGACGCGAAATATATTTTATTGAGCTTCAAATTCTGCATATATTTTGCGTGACATCAGGGTCAGTGAGGGTCAAAACCAGGGGGGGTGGTCAAACTACGAAACGCAACAGCAAGAGAATTGCTAAATAGCATCATTCATTATCATTTCGGACAGACATTGAATGGTGAAAGTTTGAAGGAAATCGGCCGACCCCCATCTTTCACCTCTGCCTGGTTTTCTCAGAGAATGACTCTTAAGCTGTTTATTGTTTATGATTAGTTAATTGGCTTTCTCAGTAGAGTTTTTATGCAAATTTAGGTTTTGGTTTCGGTCACTGCTACTTTCATAATTAGTGGCTAACGGACCGTGAAGAGAGGTTACACAAGAGCTTTAAAAGTCTCTGATCTGAAAGCCAAAAGCGCGTTGACCCTTGTTATAAGTAAAGGTGGACGGTCATTAACATCAAACATAATCGACTGAAATCTCTATGTGTGTGTTTTAACACGCACAATTTAGGAGCAAAGAATCTATGAACCAAAACATTCGTATTCCGAGCACTGTAATAAACAAAGACAACAAAAGACTGTTTTAACTCTTTAATCCTCAACAAAGCTCAACCTGAAACGAATCGATTTTTAGTCATTAGGCGGGAAAGGCGCTTAGTTAATTTAGGCGAGAAACACACACGACAAATATTTTTCATGATTTCCGAGTTTTTGGGAAAATTCAGGTTATATAGAGTGTCAGAAAAGGCCAAACACAGGCCAGAAAGGCCATAACCAGGCCTGAAAGGCCAAAACCGCGCCAAAAAAGACAAAAGGAGACAAACGGGCCATTTGTAGTTATGTGTCTTTATTTTTCTCAGACACACGCGTATTTGTTTTTTTTTTTTGTTGTTGTTTTTTCTAAAACGACTTCCGAATGCAGATTCTTTAAGCTTAGAAATTGTAGATCCTGGAGCTTGCGAGTGGCCAAAGGACTTTCGCCTTCCGTGGAGCAAAAGTCTACAATAATTTATCGAAGCATTTCAGAGAGACGAAAAGTCTTAGCGTTTTGAAAAAAGAGACTTTTTTAAGAATCTTTTCAATTCATATATTTTTTATTATCGTATTTTTTCTTTCTCTCTATATTATCATCCAAATGTAAGTAGTTTTTGTTATTATTATTTTCATTTTTATGTATGGCGGAAGCCCCCCCCCCCCCCCCCAAAGGGGAGCTATACAATAAAGTATGTATGTATGTACTATACGATGTCATGTATCCCAAAATAAATTCAAAAACCTGTTCTATCAAGCTCGTCACCTCCGCCGTTGGGATCAGCCTGCCGTTAAAATTTTGTTTTTGATACCGACCAGGCGTGCGTTTCTCAAAACTCCCGAGAACTTTTCGGGCCCGAAAACATTACGGGGCGCTTTACGGGTGTTTTTCTCGGGTCCCCAGAAGTGTTTCTCAGAGCACCCGAAAGTGTCCCGAATTGTCTCTTGATATTTTCGGGAATCTTTTCGTGTTAGAGCTGGAAAGATTATTTTAGAACACGGTTTTTTTATAGTACAATTTTAATTTTTTCCAGTGGAAAACTGTAACTGTATTTGTAAAATAAATTTACGTGTAAATGCTGTTCCTAAAAACAGATTTCAGCGCAGATACTACTGAGCTAACTGGTTCACAACGTGAAGACTGTATGGTTTCTATTTTAATCTTGACCTTTCAAATTCACCGTTGTTGCAGTTCGTCAATGATTCCATATATCTGTCAAACTGTCAAGACTACTCGTTTGAATGAACTGAAAACGTTGCTCGCAAATCCCCCAAAAATAAAAACAAGTCAAGGGATGTTTTGGTTTTGAGCAAGTTTTAGCGTCCTCGGATACCGCATTGCCATGAACTCGAAATTTCGAGGTGGATGCTGATAATTATATAAGAAATAAGTTGTACTGCAAGAAAATGGCTTATCACATTTGCAGCTTAGCGTTGTCCGATGAAAGTTTTCCAGAATCAGACAAGGTGGGTATCTTTCATGTTTTTTTAGTTGTTGTTTTTTATTTTCTTTTACGAAGTTGCTGTACAACCTGTTTGGCGAATACTTTTTCTACATTACCTGAGGACGAAATGATAAATTAAGAGATACCTAAGTCTAGATATAAGTCACTGAGGATAAATTTCAGTAGCCTGTGTCTTTTAAGCTAGCGCTTACTTACCATGCACCATGGATGCATGCACAAACGGGGAGTGGTAATAACTGTTTGAATGAGGCCTTCGGTTGCGGTTCGTGATTAAAGCGATCAAAATGTTCTAAGTCAACGCAAAACTTAGGCCAACGTTGTCCACTGTATGAAGACTTATATCCTCAGTGAAAGCTTTCTATTTTACAATAAAATAAGCTTAAGTTGAGCTTTAATAATTCTTAAAGCACGAAATCGAGAGCCATGAATCAGTTTCAGTTTTCGCAATCTCGGAGAGTAAATAGACCAATTTCAGTTTGAAAACATTTGACTACATTTGTAGGTTTAAAGTTGAGCTTCTTCTCAACCGATTTACGTTAAAAGAGACAGAATTAATTGTCCGTATACACTTAAAATATAAAATTTAACCACACTATCAAACTCGGCAATATGCGAACCGCTGTGGAAACTATCAAACTGTCTTTATTTGGTCCATAGTCTCTCAAAAATCAAGTTTTTAAATTACGAATTTCACTTCTTTTGCCTTGTCGGTCGTCATTCTATGAAAGTTCAACTGAAAATAACTGATTTGTAAGAGTTACCTTCGTAAATTTACTGGAATCAACAAAATCTTTAGGTTCATCTATACGAAGTTCTTGCGTGCACTAACGCATGTAAACCTGTGAGATTTTCAGAAATTTCCTCTTGGTTTTTAAATTTTTAGCTTGAGTCTAGCCCAGTATCTGTCAATTAACTCAACTTTCGTTTTGGATAACTTTTTCCTTGATAATAGTAACGCAATACAACCATTTAACTGAGACAAGCATTCCCGAAAACGCATTTCGGGAGCTTTCTAGCACCCGAAAATGATCGGGGAAAATTACGTGACTTTTCTCGGGCCCAAAAATTTCGTGCGCTTTGAGAAACACCAGTAAGCGTTTTCGGGAGCTTTACGGGGAGCTTTCCGGGCCCGAAAAGTTCTCGGGAGTTTTGAGAAACGCACGCCATGACTGACATAAGTTAAAAATAGAGCTTGACATCATTGATAAACCTGTCAAACCAGTTCATAACCTGTTGGTAAGACTAAACTTAAATATGACGTCATCCTATAATGAGTGATCAAGACAATAGGCGTCATCGTCGTTAATTTATTCCCCCGCACAATAATAAGATTCCCCCTCAAAAAAGAGGAAACTGTGGTCCCTCCCTCACTACTCACTACAATTTTTGAAGCGCCCTATCCAAAAAAATCTCTAAGGCGCTTTACAATGAAGCGTAAAAACCTATAACAAAATTATATCAAGGTATAAAAAAAATATTCACTAAAATAACGCTTAAAAGGTAAGTTTTTAGACTACGCTTAAAAGAAATACGATTAGGACTGCATTTAATACACTCTTGAAGGGTATTCCAGAGTCTGGGAGCGCGGACCGAGAGAGGATAATCACCATAAGATTTGAGCCTCGACAGTGGGGTTAGCTTTTCAGGTCAAAAGTAATTTTTTTAAAAAACAATTTTTTGCTCAACAGGAAGCCAGTCAAATTCTTTAAGTAAAGGAGTAAAGTAATGTGGTCATATTTATGACCACACAAGATCAGCCGTGCCGCACATGTACAGTTCTGAAATAATTGAAGTCAATTAACTAAGTATTTTGCAAGGCCATATAAGAGAGAGTTACAAAAGTCTAATCTACACGCTACGAGGGCGTGAACCAACGTTTTAATGCAATCAATTGATAGGAACTTCCTAATTCGAGAAATATTCCGAATGTGAAAACTTGCAGATTTTGACGATTTTACGCCTATATTCCTGGCAGTCTGTGAGGGGTGAATAATAGAACCATCAACCGCTGAAAGTGTACTTTGCGATCCAAAGACCAAAAGTTCTGTCTTTTCATTATTAAGTTTAAGTTTATTCAAGGATATCCAAGCTGTAATATCCTGTAGACACGCTTTAATTCTCGACACAGTGACAGATGAAACAGAGTAAAAGAAAAAATAAACTTGAGACTCGTCAGCATTAAAATGGAAGTTCATATCATGCCTTCTTATAGCATCGCCAGGAGGCGAGGTATACAGTAAATACAGAATAAGACAAGGCACGGATCCTTGAGGAACTCCATATAATAGATCTGACCGGGAGGAACACGATTCCTTTATACAAACAAATTGACTTCCGTCAGTAAGATAAGACTTAAAACAAGTCAAAATCTTGTTTCTGATGCCAAAGCGAAAATCGTCCGGCGCTGTTTAGTCCCCGCTCATGCCTCAATACCCTGTACTTGCTCGCCTCCCCACAAACCGCTACATGTCGTCGTGTACTACAGTAGAAACCCGCCGCTCAAACTCGGTTAACTCGAAATCCCAGATAACTCCAACAAAATCCGATTTCCCCTGGATTTGACCCCCTATTTTCAGTCATTTATTATCGAACTCCCGCTAAATCGAATTAATGATACTTTCCCTTCGCTCAAATTCTCGAACTCTGTTGTAGAAAAAACTGGCCAGTAAACCTCATAGTATGGGGTGTGACTCCCGCCAAAATTAAGTTTGGAATTGTATTAGCGGAGCTCCACGCGGAGCCCCATGGGTAAGAAAAAATGGTAACCCATCGATACGAATAATTTTGGGTTTGGTTATGACGTCACTGTCCGTACGTACGTACGCAGCATTAAAACAAAACCTATACGCATGGCACACTAAAGTATGTGAAGCTGTGTTGCCGCCTGGGTTCGTTTGGCGGCTGACTGAATCATGCTTACTATCCCTACGTGGTTGTGGAACGTTCTTGTGATGATGTTGTTTTCTTTTTTTTTTTTTTTGGCATAGTGATCTGGATAAGCCTCCCGAGTAATGTTCTGTCCAATTTAATCCCCTCGGGGCGTTTGATGTTCTTCATTTTGTCTCTCACTCTAGCAGTAATTTTGAATGCTATTATCGTGATTTTCTTGTGCGTCCAAAAATTCTTCTTGAGTGTTGTATATGTCTCGGTGCTGTAGGCCCTGCTCACCAGAACCGTTCTTCTTGAAGCTTTCTTGAAGACAATAACTGTGATCTGGATGGACTTCCACAGTGACTTCTTGCTTGGCGTTCTTCCCACTCGGTGGTGGGCTTTCGTCATCGGAACCTGCAGCCTCCGTAAAGTCTCCAAGCTTCTCTTGGCTATCCACCCACCCCAACCGATCATCTTTTCCATGCAGCCTTGATTGGCCTTTCCTTTCGTTGCTTTCGTTGCTTCTTGCCTCTTTAAAACTTCCTACACAGAATTTACCATGTATGTTCTCAATGCAGCCTCTGTGTGAAATATTGGGCTCTTCGTGTTCATGGGCAATTTTATTGCTTACCCCACCTTTTCTTGCTACCTTACATGGAATACCCTTTGGAGCCGTTTTCCCTTCTTTTGGCTCCTGGAAGGGACTTCTTCCACAGGGATCTTTAAGAAGCTGTTTCAATGCGGAGCGAAATCTTCTGGTTCGGAAAGAATAAATGACGGGATTGATTCCACTGGAGATAAATATACAGAATTGCGCTAAGAACCCAGGCCATCTATCATACCTTACATTGGACCTTTGATGACCCCATGCAGAATGGAAGGTCGCAGGGATATAACAAACCAAGAATGCAAACACTTTTATCGCCACAGTTTTTGCCGCCTGGATATCCATCCTCAGCCTAGCTTTGGCCTGAAGCTGAGGCAACTTTAGGTGTTTTCGCTACAAGAAAAAAATAAAAGAGAAAAAGAGCAAAAGATCACAATTAGTGGTTTTATTTGAATATTATTTTATATTTTCATGGACAAGAGAATCGAAGCATACAACTCTTCACATCTGATGATTATACGCAGTTATGAAGAATACGAGTTCAAATGGAAGAAATCGATTTTCCAGTTTTATAGTTTTTTCGCTGGAAAATATTTTTTATATATTTAAAACTGCAAACAAAAGGTGAAATGGTTTTATATTCCGCAGCAGTGTTGAACGAACAATTAATTAGCTGCGGAACCGGTCACATAACAGAACAGATGTTCAATGAATTTTTGTATGTTTGTAGCCTCTCCTCTTGTTGTAGACCTTTGGACCTTTCGTTAGCGATGTAGTGTTTTCCATTTGTAAGCCAAACTGGTCAGCCAGACCGGTCGGTCCGTAAATGGAGTGTACGAATATGAAAAACTGATTCTTCGAATTCTTCAAAATGGCACATACTGAGAGTAGAGTGAGCCATTTTACAGCAATTAAAAAATGTGGCATACAAACTGTCAATCAAATTGATGTATTCTTTTTGCGAAATGATTAAACCTGGCCGGCCAGTTCTGACTGAATGAAAAGCGCCCCAAAAATAAATTTGAAACTTGAAACTTTCTCTCTTTTTTAATTCACGTTATATTCGTTTTCTTTAAGTTTTACTCACCCGCCATTTCTTCTTTCTTTGCCCCGAGTAAATCACCAACAAACCGAACGCTATCGCACATACAATAAAAAAGGCCATTAATGGACCCAAAAAATATTTATCTTGACGATAAAAAAGCTGACGATACTCATAGACATGTCCGTTCTCAAGGTCGACATCAAGATGGGGCAAAACTGTTGACGAGGTCAAGACAATACAGACGAACCATTCAACGAGGACTATGGCAATGGCTTTTTCGTTTGTCTTCCAGGTAAAATATCTCAGGTCATACGTTAGCGCCAGAAAAACGTTCAATAGCAGCACCAGCATGGAGGAGAGATTGAGGAGGGTGAACAGCCGGCTAAAATACGTCACCATAATCCCCAACTTTTTGCCCGTGAATGAGCTCAGCTGTAGAGCCTCGTACAGTAGGAATAGCGGCATGTTGATAAGCGCGTTCAGGAAATTTCCAAGTGCTAGATTCGATAGTAATATATTTGGAAAGGTACGCAGGTTCTTAAACCGAACCAGGATACCAATAACAAGTCCATTGCCAAATAATGAAAAGGTGGTCAGCAATATGAGAGACGAAGCCATCAAAATTGTCTCGGGATCCATGGTTTTCCTCACAGCTTGAGAAACGTCACAACTTCAATTTAAAACTCAAAACGATTGAAATAAATGTCATGTTCACCTGCCGATTTGCCTTCTGTTGAAACAATCAAACAAAAATGTTGCACAATAACCGATTAAATGTATTAGGGAACAACATCCAGCGGGATTTCGGCTTTGTTTCGCATGTTCTTTCGTACAAACATCTAAGCCAATTACATATCGATAAAAATGTTTTGATCGTAGTTTTTGAGTGGGTGTTATTTGCACGTGCGCAACCCTATTACAGAACTAACAAATTATTTTTCTTAATGGTTGCCGAGACCGGTTGTTCATTGAGACGAGATTAGTATGGGTGATCAAATAGTGACAGCTAAATTAGGAAATAATTTCACGCGCGTTTTGTTAGAATTTTGAGCTTTTATGCGAGGGAAATTATTCAAATATTGACAAAACAAATGTGAAATTATGTCCTTATTTCACGAGTATACCATTTGTTTACGTGTTAATTTCTTGGGTGACAGATTACGTTCACAATCGTGAGGTTTTTTTTCTTTTTCACTTATTTACTGTATCGAGAAACGTTGCCAAAGAAATGTTTTAATTTCACATGTGAACTTATAGATTAATGTTGAAATTTCGCGCCAAAATTAAGGAGTATTTTATCACCCATGATACTACCCTGATAAACTGAAACTGATACTTTTTGGAAACGAGCAACGAGCAAGGAAAGGTGAAAATCCTGTAACAGCAGTAAAAACTAGTCTCCAGCTGTGAATCACTTTATTCCGTCAATACTTCTTTTTATTAATGTGAGATAGATAATCAGTTACCGATCGGAAAGTCTTCTATCCGATTTTCACATCAACGTAAAACTCGGCTATCTGACACGTACTTTTTCCTTTGGGTGAACGTCACCATTCATAAAAAGTGGTTCTTTTTTACTTTTTTCTGATTTTCATGTTTATAATTAAATCTTAAATACATAATAACTGAAGCAGCTGTAATCAACATTGTGACGCTAAAAACAGGTATTTCTCAGTTCTTTATGCCTCGCTTCCCCCACGTTCGTCGATGTTTATTCCCCGCTTATGCTTCAAGTAATGTTTAAAAAACGAGCAGGAGTGTTTTATCGGGTTTAAAACCACGAGGCGCAGCCGAGTGGTTTAATAGACCCGATGAAACACGTGCTGCGAGGTTTTTGAACGGCTTCAAAAACATTCCTGGTAAGGCGTGTGTCAATTTAAATCATAACAGTTATGCTTTTGTGAAGGTATTAAATTAGTATGCAAGAAAATCAAATCTCACACATGATTTGAACGTTTCTTCTTCTAACCAAAGAGGACATTTCGGAAGCCTAAAAATGCCGAGGAAGAGAGCAATTTAATCGAGAATGCTACCCCAAAGTCAACACTTGCAGCAACAAAGTAATCATTGAAAATTTTTCTGGAATGGAAGAATTGTAGGCAAAACAAAAATGCAGCAATCGATAAGTCTAAAGTGCAATGCTTGGACACTGATATAGCCAATATGACGAGTGAGTCAGTGAACTTTTGGCTGATTAAAGCTGTACAGCATTGTGTGTGGAATTCAGCGCTTTCTGGAAGATGCATGTAGTTATTAATTCATATTCATAAGTAACGTGCAGTTTCTTTATATCTGATAAAACACCACATACTAACGAGGAATGTTTCATCACCTGTTATAAAATAGCCAGGGTCAAGCAAGCACTGTGATTGGTCAAACTGAGTTCTTTATAACTCCACAATGCACGAAGCATACGTATGGTGCGTGCATTATAATTGTACATATGCACGGAGCACAAGTCAGATTTTTTGCCTGTGAAAATCTGAGAAATTCAGCGACAGACTGCCATTATGGCCGAGCAATTTCCCTCGTTTGACTGCGGTTTCGAGTTTCTCAATGATATTGTAAACACTAACCGATGGTTATCGAGCTCTGAGGTTGTTCCTGTTCAAGTTAAGTCCGAAGCAAACGCCGTCGTGCAAACCGTCTGGTACTAAAATCGCCCGCTCGGTGTTAACACTCTGGGCACTATGATGAAAGAGATCAGCGAAAAGGCAGTGCTGTCCACCGTCTACACAAATCATTGTGTTCGAGCAACAGCGATAACCTTGTGGTCAGAAGCGGGCTTGGCAGATCGGCACATTTGCCACATTTCGGGCCACAGAAACCCGAACAGTCTCCAACATTACAATTCCCGGCCATCGTCAACTCAGCTCAGAAAGTGCAGTGATGTTCTGTCATCTGCTCTAACACGATCCATTCAGACAACACACAGATGAACACAGATGAAGCAAATGTCTTCCAAACGATTCCAGTCCGTTTCTTCTCGACAACCAAGAGAAATGTCATCCGCAGTTGTAGAATCACACCGATCAACATCCTCCGCGGTGATTCTCATGGCATGTTCAATTCGTGCACTATAAATTCGGTTCAAATAAACTTGAATCTCCCTTAATCCACAAATAAGTGAAGTATTTGAACTTTGAATCCTTAGCTTGTTCTTTAGCTTTTTCGAGAACTTTTCGCTTCAAATGATTCTCGTCATGAACGATACAAAACGTTTTTCATTGGTTTGCTGTCAAATTTTGAACCAAATGACATTGCGTCTGACGTGTAAGGAGAAAGTTGATGTTGGTTCATTAAAATTCGCACTTGTCTGACGAGTTGCGATTGTTTATATTTTATAAAAGAAATAAAAAAACTTGTTCCTCGTGCATTGTTGAGTTATACAAGCACTTGAGAATTTTTAAGAACACTCGAGAAGTGCAGAGAGGCACTCGCCTACGGCTCGTGCCTCTCTGCACTTCTCTCGTGTTCTTAAAAATTCCCGCGTGCTAATATAACTCAACAATGCACGAGGAACAAGTTTTTTATTTCCTTAATAAAACACCGCATACTAATAAGGAGGAGGTTTATCGATATAAAGTCACTACACGTGACGTATTATTGACCATTGGATAAGGCAATGGGCTTATGAATTATTAATGAGTTTTTGAATACGCTGTACTTGCCTTGCTCCCAGCAAACCGCTGCATGTCGCCGTGTACTACAGTAGAAACCCGCTAACTCGAACAAAATCCGATTTCCCCTGGATTTGACCCCCTATTGTCAGTCATTTACTATCAGCTAACTAGAACTAGATTAACTCGAACTCCCCGTTTACTCGAATAAATTTTGCTTTCCCTTGACCCAAATTCACCCCAGTAACTCGAACTCTATTGTAAAAACGCCTGTCAATAAACCTCATAGTACTCCCGCCAAATTTTATTATGCCGTTGATAATTTTCCAATGCGGTTCTAAGCATTTCCAATGAATCTTCAATGCTGTACTGCAGTCTGTGGAATTTTCTTAATATCGTTGTCAATTATGTTGTGCATGTTAAATTATATTATGCATGTTTCCAATGCTGACCGCGTGTTCAATTTTTCCGGCTCGGAATTTATGTTATCCGTGTTCTCAGTGTTGTTCGGATGATCGCAGTTATTGTTTCTTGTGTCAGTATTGGATTTTATTTTTCGTTCATTCGTGTTTCGAATTTTCTTTTTCTAAATCCGCTTCTTTCATGACTTAACGGGGGTAGCCTGGTACTGCAACAAATTTGCCAACATGGCGGAGTCGAAAGTCGTACAAAATCTTTTGTGGCATGGGTAAATTCGATTTTACAACTTCTAAATGCAGCTAATTATATTTTGACTCTGATAGTCACGCCTCTGCGTTCTATCATGTCAAAAGTCTAAATAACACAACAACAATTTATTAATACCAAAACAGAAAGAAATTATAATTGCATGTGATTTGGACAATTGAAAATATTGGTAGCAGGGCACCCAAAATAACTAAATATGACGAGCTAAACTAGTCGGGTGTCTCTTCATTTTGTTTGGTCGGGTAAAAACAGTTATAAATGTGATTGAAACTTAGCGAATAATAGGGAAGTAACAGATAACGACGCCAGCTGTGAATCATTCTTTTTGTTTTATTAGTGCTTAATTTACTATTAATGTCACATACTATTACTATTACTATTAACGTCGATACCAATTGTCATGGCGCGAAAGTCAATATAAAGTCATAAGTTCGTAAATTATGATCATCCGGGTGAGTGTAGTGTGTAGTCCTAAGCAGGACTGTTTGAGGTGACATTGAGTCACCCGGATGATCATAATTTATGTACTTATGACATGACTCCTAGGTTCAAGCCATAAACAGTCAATATAAAGATCACTCTTTCAAAACTCACGATTTACCTTACACGTTGAACGTAAAATTGCAGAGGTAATTGCGATTAACAATGATCTGTTGGATTAAACACCTGTTCTTCGATTCATTTTCTCTCGATTTCCACACGCCCACCACACTACACGCTCATCCTTCAACAAGCTGTACTTGCCACCCTGCAAAACACTGTCCTTAAATAGAATGTTAAAACCTCATGCTAAGATGTTTATGAAATATTTATTTTCACATTTTTAGTTGTGTCAGATCGGAGTTGCCAAATTATACGGTGTTATAGAAAGTGTCGCCAGGACTCGGTAGTCACATTTTTACATGATATAGAATACGCTCTAGATTCGTTCCAACGTGCATATTTCCAATTTGACAGCAACGTTTTGAAAAAAGGCAGTAAAGCTGGAGAAACCGATTATTCGTATTGTGGTCAGTCTTCATGGCAACCACAACATTTTGTGAGTCTTTGTGCCACAATTCCTTTTTTGTGTGTGGGTTTATTTCTTTATTTCTTTTTTTTTTTTTTTACATGTTACGATCATGATATACCTCAACACGGGATCTCGTTTTAAGTTGCCTCACTCAAATATGGACTTTCCGAGTTCAAAGGACCCAACGCCTGCAGCAGAGGCTTGAACGTTTTGTGCTTCTTCACTCATGCTGACTTAACAACTCTTTCTGATAGACTTGATTGGCCTTCTTTTTCATTGTACTTCGCCTCTTTATATCTCTTTATACCACTTTCCCATTTAACGTTAGCAAAGCGACTTCTAGGTGTGACACAAGGATCTCCAAAATGATGGGTGATATTATTGACTCACAGAGCCTCTCTTGTCGATCTATCTGCCATATTCTATTAGGCCGTCTGTTCTTTCTTAGGTTCTTGAATGGGACTTCTTCCACATGCATCTTTAAGGAATTCGACAAGGGCCGAGCAAAGTCGTCTGGTTCGGAAAAAATGGATGACAGGGTTGATGCCAATGGAGAAAAAAATGCAGAATTTAGCTAAGAACCCAGGCCATCCAGCGCAACTGGCATTGGAAGTTAGATGTCCAAATCGAGAAAAACAATATGAAAGGATATAACACACCAAGTACACAGTTTTTGCAGCCTAAATATCCATCCTCAGTGTAGCCTCGGCCTGCAGCTGAGTCAAGTTTAGGCGTTCTCTCTGAAGAAGAAAACGAGACGCATTTTTTTATGTTTCAGTACATTTGAACTGGCTTAACACGCGCTTTACATATATTACTAGTTAGCCTATTTTTTTTTTATTTACCAAAAAAAAAAAAACATCCAGCTAATAAAAGAGAATCCATAGTTTCATCTGAAGATCATATCCCATCCTTGGCAACAAATCATCATTTTCTGCTTCTATAAGTATTGAATATATTTGAAAGTGAACAAGTTCATGTTTTGAAAGAACCTCTAAACCGTTTTAACTTCGAGTACATTTGCCATGGTTACTAGAGGCCTCTATTGACAAGTTTATCCTCAATAGAGGGTTTACAAACTACTAAACATCCCCTGTTCTGCATGCATTAAATAAAGTTCTTTGTTTCCCATTGGTTTGACAAGGCAAATTCGAATCAGAATATTGTCTTACTTATTTAGATTTTGTGTAGTCGTTAAAAACCCGGTTCAGGTACTTAATCAGAAATTTCTGTTCTAAGTTATACACAGCGAAAGCTTGTGGCCTTGTTGATTCTCCAACATTCAATCACTAGATGGCTTGTTTATGCATCACCTGTGTGCATGTTCAATGCCGCTTCCTCCTTTTCTCCAAAATAAACCGGTTATGAATGAGCGGAAGGTTTATTGTTTTAAGTTATTCTTTGGGATATTAAAAGCTCAGCTCTTAAATTTTTAGTAAATAAAGCCCAAAAAAGGAAGGAAATTTACACTTAGATGCAACTGAAATATATGCTGAGGTGTGACTGGTCAAGGCCACAATTTAAACCAGTTTTTCTGTCGTCTTCAACTGGCAATATGTGGAAAGTCGTTCATCACCGAGTTGCATTGCAAGCTCAAAACATGCTTATTTGCTGAAAATGATCTCTGCAGTTGTGGGCTTGAATAAAAAGTTCAGCTGCACTAGCGTAATTACACATACTGAAACCTCCTGGTCAATCAAAGTGACACTATAATCGTTAACTCGTGGATGTGGCTGATGTTCAAGCCATGTTCAATGCAACCAGACTCTGGCCTGGCTTCTGTTGATAACTATTATAACTGATAAAAGGTCGAACTTCTTATCAGCCATTTCTTTTAATTAACAGAAAAATTCAGTACTTAGTAGTGAGTAATGAATTGTGAAATATGTACAGTTATTAATGTTTACAGTGTAATCTCAGCTATTTGAAAAAACCTTCAAGTTTTCGACACTCCCGATTCTTTGAACCAGTAGTTGTTAATGTTCTTGGATTTGCTTCAGTCAGATTTAACTTCCTATTTTTTGAACAAAATTCAGTTTCCCTAGGAGGTTAAAAAAAATTGGTATTCCACTGTATTGATTTATACAACATTATTATACAAATGTTATACACCAAGTGAATTGTTTCCTTTGTTAGTTTTGATAATCCAACAATACCTGTTTATTTTTTTATGGGTTTTGTGACATCAGTGATCAGTGCTACAGTTGTCTACACCTTATCACATAGTCTGGTATAACTTTTTCAGCAATACAAGGAAAAACACTTATTAATATTCCTTTTCCACTTTGTACAGGAATTAAAATGTTCTTTATTTATATAAGAACAGTTTAATTAAACCACTGATCGTTTGAAGGATAAAGTGATAAAATGCTTTTAATTTCCAATATTTCAAGCAAAGTATAAATTGTACATCATTTTGTGAAATATTCAGAAGAGGACTATGATATGCATACTCAACTCTCTTTAAGCACGCTTGTGTCTTCTATTTTTTCTCCGAAAAACAGGATGATGGAATGTAATGTAAGGAATATTTTACAGAATGCTTATTTAATCATACATGGTAGGTATTTTGCTGTGTAAAAATGAATGGGACTTTTCAGATGAGGTGCTATCCATAAGCTGGAGTGATGAGGCTGCGGCAGTGTAGTGTTTAGCAGTCTACTGACTTTTTCAATAGTTATTGGGTTTCTGCTTGTAAGGCAAAAGGTTAAGAGAAATCAAAGAATAAAATCTGCAATGTAAATTTTTGTGGTGGAAGGAAACACTTAATTTTCCTGTCAGTAATACCTCAGTTAGGAAATGTGGTCGATGCAAGGTAAAGAAAAACTCCTTGACTTTGGAAGGATTCAAACCTATGACCCCACAATTTTGATCACTGATGGACCGAATGTCCTCACTAGAGCAATGGTAAATTTTTAAATTTCAACCACTTAACCACTTAAAAGTGGTTTCCTTCCAGCACAGAAATTTACACTCCCTGCAGAGATAATTCTCTAATTTCTCAATTGTCACATAGCAAGCCCAAATTAGCCGGCTTGATGCAAATGGCCCCTGGCTGGTGTCAATGCATAGGGAAAGCAGTCAGCTGCAGCAAGGGTTGGCCACTGGAAAAATATAACCCTTAGTTATCTGAGCTGATTTTCCAAAAGGTGGCCACAAACTCAAAGGGCCACATCTAGCAATTACCCCTCCACTAACACCCACTGCTGGCTGAACTTCTGCTTCAGCTACCCCAGAATACACTGGACTGTGAGAGGCTGCCTGACATAGACCTTTCATCCTATAAAAGAAATCGACATGTTCTTTAGAGACCACAAAAAGAAGTCTCTTTGACTGGAGAATGACTGAAAAAAAAAATTCGGTCTAGACAACATAACCAGCCAATTCATACCAATCCCTCCCCCCCTCCAGCTTTGCACTCCTAACCCCTCTAATGGCATCGGTTCTCAAGGCCAGACCCTGGCCTGTTTGCTGGCATAGCAAGTGAAGCGCCTCCCCCTTCCCCTCAAGTTTAACCCAGCACAAGGCGTCGAAGTTTCTCGGCTTTTTTTACATGAAAGGCAGTCTGCGTCTGCCTTTGAGCTGAAAACGTTAACCACCTTTTGGAAAATCAACTCAGAGAGCAAGCCCAAATTAGCCGGCTTGATGCAAATGGCTTGTGGCTGATGTCAATGCACAGGGAAAGCAGTCAGCTGCAGCAAGGGGTGGCCACTGGAAAAATATTACACTTTGGTCTGGCCTGGGAGCCACGCTTCTCCAGAACGGGCAGCATGTGGCGTTTGCGTCAAGGTCCTTGTCAGCTGTAGAGCGCCGATATGCACAAATAGAAAAACAGTGCTTGGCGATAGTTTTCGCACGCAGTCGTTTCAATCAGTACCTGAGGATTAACGACAGTGGAGACAGACCACAAGCCACTGGTACCAATATTCCAGAAGTTGCTACACTCCGCACCAAAACGGCTGCAAAGATTACATAAGTACAATCTTCATGTAAAGTACCTTCCTGGATCACAGATGTATATTGCTGATATGCCAACACAGAAATATCCCAGAATATCCCTGATCTTCCAGTTCAGCCAGGAGCAATTGCTTTTTCAAGAGATTGCTGACATCAATTAAGCTGATTACATGCGCTTATCACAAGGGACTCATCAGCAAATCAAACAAAGCACAATTGCAGATGCTGCATTGCAAAGTCTCACGAACACGATTATGACAGGTTGGCCCCTTACCTAAGAGGAAGTTCCTGAGTTTTTATCCACGGGTATTGAAACTACAAAGAAGAGTTAACAGTTCGAGATGGGGTCTTGTACAAAGGAATGAAAGTGATTGTCCCTGCTTCTATGAGACCTCAGATGATTACAAGAGTTATAGGTATAGTTATAGGAATTATGAACGCTTTTATCGTGATTTCTTGCGCCCCAAAAGTTACTTCTTACGTATTGTATTCTTCGAGGGGGTGCTGGCCCTGCTCATCCGATCCGTTCTTCCTGAAGACAATAACTGCGATATGGATGCACTTCCACATTGACTTCTTGCTTTGAGTTATTGCCACTCGGTTGTGGGCTTTTGCCATCGGATTCTGCAGCCCCCGTAAAGTCTTGGCTATCCACCCACGCCAACCGAACATCACTTTCATACCTCCTTGATTGGCTTTTCTTTTCGTTGCTTCTTGTCTCTTTACAAGTTCGTACATGGCATTCACCATTTACGTTCTCAACGAAGCCTCCGTCTGTTATAATGGGCTCCTCGGATTCAAGGATAATTTTATTGCTTACTCCAACCTTTCTTGTTATCTTAAATGGAACTCGAATACCCCATGGGCCCATTTCGCCTTCCTTTGATCCTTGGAATGGACTTCTTCCACAGGGATCTTTAAGAAGCTGGTTCGGAGGGAGTAAATGACGGGGTCGATTCCGCTGGATATAAAAATGCAGAATTGAGCTATAAACGCAGGCCATCTATCATACCTTACATTGGACCTTTGATGACCCCATGCAGAATACAATGTCGCAGGGGAGTAACAAACCAAAAATGCCAGCACTTTTATAGCCACAGTTTTTGCAGCCTGGATATCCATCCTCAACCTAGCCTTGGCCTGAAGTTGAGGCAACTTTAGGTGTTTTTGCTGCAAAAAAAGGAAAAGATGAGAATTAGAGGGTTTTTTTTACTATTGTTTTATATTTTAATGGACAACCTTTAAATGGACAACCTATTCCTCCAGAACATGGACGCTGGTAGGTTTACAGGTGCTGTATTTCTGGACCTATCTAAGGCCTTCGACACGGTGGATCATCAACTATTACTGCAGAAGATGACGAACATTGGTCTTACCACCTTCCACCACCCAGTGGTTTGAATCTTACCTCACAAATAGGACACAAATCACGACAGTTGGAGATGCTCACTCCTCAGCTACTAAGATGCCCGTTGGAGTACCCCAAGGCAGTATCCTCGGCCCGCTACTTTTTTTGATTTATGTGAATGATCTCACCAATTGTCAATTAGCAAGTGATATCGTTCTTTACGCCGACGATACCGTAATCTACTTTTCATATAAAAACCTTACTGATCTTCAACATCATATCAATGCAGACTTGGAAACAGTATCAGAATGATTCCCCAGCAATCTTCTAACTCTTGATATATCTAAACGCAATTTTGTTATCTTCGGAAGTCCGCAAAGACTAAATCGTATCCAAGAAGTTTCAATTCAAGTGAAGGACACTAGTATTGATGGAGCAAAATCATTTAAATACTTGGGTGTAACACTTCACCAGTCTATGTCCTGGGCAGATCATGTCGATGCTATCTGCATGAAGATTAACCAGAGGATAGGCCTAATTAGGAGAATCAGAAACCTACTGCCATTACAAACCAGGGTTACCTTATACAATACCCTTATCCTACCTCTTTTTGATTACGGAGACGTTATATGGGGAGACAAAAATAACGATACCCTGATGTCAGAATTGCAAATTCTACAAAATAAAGCTGCTAAAGTTATGTTGGGGCTTCCACCACGAAGCTCGTCAAATAAAGCGCTAAAGAGGCTAGATCTCAAGCCTCTCTCTACGAGACGTTTTTTCCACCGTTGTACTTCAAAAGCTGCGAAAGACTGGAACAGCCTTCCGATTGACCTAAAGGAAGCTGATGTTTTATCGATTTTTAAAGGAAAACTGAAACTTTTTTGAAAGACTTTTGATAATTTTAAACCTTGCTTTTATTTTTTACTCGATAACTTGACTTTTACTATTAGGAACAGTTTTACTGTTATTTATTTTGTATTTTTGTTAGGTTATGTATTTAGGTAGGTTGGGAAGGCTCCACTGAAAACCGCCTTGGCGAGTTGGAACCCCTCATTAAATATTATTATTATTATTATTATTATTATTATTATTATTATTATTATTATTATTATTATTATTATTGTTATTATAGTGTATGATTGGAAACACTGTGACTGGGCATTTATTTAGAATATTCTTATTATGAGGGTAAATATACATTTTTATTTTTATTATTATTATTATTATTATTATTGTTATTATTATTATTTTTATTATTATTATTATTATTATTATTATTATTATTATTATTATTATTATTATTATTATTATTATTATTATTATTATTATTATCGTTGCGCCTTGAATTTAATTTATCCCTAAGGAGTTCGCACGGAATTATTTCAGTGTGTTACATAAAAATTTACATACCGCGTCGGTATATAAGCTAATGTTTTCCAGCTAGGTTAGCAAGTTTGTATTGCGTCGTGTTCTGCGAGCGGGTATATTTCTCAGTTGGGAAGCGTTCTTCGCATTTCATTTTTATTTTCAAGTTTTTTATGGCCACAGTTTTTTAAGTATTTTTCATAGTTGTTTGCTTGTATATTTCGGTTTGTTTATTTCGCGTAGTTCTTGTTGTTTTGTTTCAGTTTGTAATTTATAATTCCCGTTTTATGTTATTTCAGTCGAATCACTCACTAGCACACTTGTTTTGGATTATACGTTATCTTCGTATTTCGCCCTTTTTTCTTCATTAAACTTTGGAAGTGCATTCAAGCTGTGGCATTTTCTTTTTGTGTTCGTGGCGGCGGCGGCTTCGGCCTGCCACAATTATCATTATTATTATTATTATTATTATTATTATTATTATTATTATTATTATTATTATTATTATTATTATTATTAAGAAGAGAAGAAGCGCAAGTACCAGCAGCGGGTGTTAGATGTAGAAAAGGGTTCGTTTACGGCTTTACTGTTTGGAACCAATGGCGGAATGGGAAACGAGTGTCAGCGGTTCTTAAGGTTACCCGGTACCTTCAGAGGTGTCTTCAGAGGCTTCTCGCGTCTAAGGGATGTAGCGCGTCCGGTTTAAACTGTAGATACCTGAACACTTATATCAAATTAAAGCTTATAGAGCAAACTATCAAACTAAACCAAGAATTTTGAAATAAAATGAATTGCCGAATTTTTAGCGCTGTTTTCTCAAATAAATCTTTTTCACTTGGAGGAGCCACTTCAAAGAGCTAAAACTCAAAAGGAATTTGTTCGTTTGCCTTCAAATTTGGACAGCAGCTAGTTTAACATATGAACAACAAAAATGTGTCTGCGAATTTTTTATTTCGAAATATTTTTTCTCCAACAGCGATTTTTGTACGATAACTCCACATTTTTTAAAACCTATTTCGAAAATGTTCTGTAACTTTTCACCGGAATTGAATATGCCAAAACGCAGACATGTTTTTTTAGCGCTTTGGGTCCGGAAACTGAGGAGCAAATTAAATTAGCGAAAAACAAAATTCGCTTTGACTTGTAGCTTTCGAAAGGTGATTCGGACGCTCGCATTTAGAGGTCGTGAAAAATTTGACAATTCATTTTATTTCAAAAATCTTGGTGTGGTTTGATAGCCAGCTCTATAAGCTTTAATTTGATATAGGGGTTTGGGTATCTACAGTTTAAACCGGACGCGCTACACTGCTTGGACCCGAGACACCTCTGAAGATAGCTCAGAAAGACACCGAGCCTTATCATGTTGTAATCACTCGGCTTAGGACACAGATCTCGTTTGAACTCTTAAGATCGGTACATGCATGCGTCAGAGGTTCGCGAACGCCGTTTCGTAGCAAGATAGAGCAACCATTAGACTGTGAAATAAATATCGCTAGTGCGGATATCTGAAATACGTGTCTATATGCTTTTGTACTTAGGGCTTTCTATGGACACTGGTTTAGCCGTCATTAGTGTGATTCGATTATATGATCTTAATATCTCTGCATAATGGAATTCTTTATTTTATAGAATTTTGAACTTTTATTATTAATTATATCTATTTCCTCTTCTTTTATGTAAGGTTAAGTTACTTCTTTTTTTAGAATTTGTGAATGAATAGTGTTTCGATGAATTGATTGGATTTATTATCATTATTATTATTATTATTATTATTATTATTATTACTATTTTTATTATTATTATTATTATTATTATTATTATTATTATTATTATTATTATATAAGAGAATCGAGGCATACAACTCTTCACATCTGACGATTATACGCCATTTAGTTGTGAAGCCGTTTACATAAATGAGCATATTTTCAATAAATTTGTGTGTTTCTAGCTGCTGTCCTTGTTGTAGTCCTTTTTAATGGGATAAGGTTTGATTAGCTTTTCCGATAATATGAACTTTATATGGAGTGTACGAACGATTGGAAGGCAGTGATTCTAAGAATTCTTCAAAATGGCACATTCTGAGAATAGTTGGAGCTATTTTACAGCAATTAAAAAAAAGTGGCAGATAAACTGTCATTCAAATTGGTGCATTCCGTTTGCGAAATGATTAAACTGGCAGGCCAGTTATTACAAATAAAACAATCGCTAAATAAATAAATCAATCAAATTTTCTTAACGAGGATGACATCTACGACTGGCAAACTTGTGGCCCTCAGATTCTAGATCAAATTGGAATTTAGAACTGTTGGTTATTGAGGAGAGGGGGAAACCGGAGAACCCGGAGAAAAGGCTCTCGGAGCAAGGACGAGAACCAGCAACAAACTGAACCCACACATGAAACCGAATTTGGGAATCTAACCTAGGCCACATTTGTGGGAAACGTGTGCTCTCACTACTGCGCAATCCCTGCTCTCTTCAAAATTTATGTTATTTTTTTTTTCAGATTTACGTTATATTTGTTTAAGTTTTACTCACCTGCCATTTCTTCTTTCTTCGCACCGCGTATATCACCAGAACACCAAACGTTATCGCACATACCATAAATAAAGCCATTAATAGACCCAAAACGTTTTTATCCTGACGATAAAAAAGCTGACGATACTCCAAGACATGTGCGTTCTTAAGATCGACTTCAAGATGGAGCAAAACGGTTGACGAGGTCAAGACAATACAGACGAACCATTCAACGAGGGCTATGGCAATGGCTTTTTTATTTGTCTTCCAGGTAAAAAATCTCAGGTCAAATGTTAGTGCCAGAAAAATGTTCAATAACAGCACCAGCATTGAGGCGAGATTGAGGAGAGCGAACAGCCGGCTAAAATAAAGTACAACAATCGCCAATTTCTTGCCCGTGAACGAGCTCAGCTGTACAGCCCCGTGCAGTAAGAACAGCGGTATGTTGATAAGGCTGTTCAGTAAATTTCCAAGTGATAGATTAGCTAGCAGTATATTTGGAAAGGTGCGCAGCTTCTTAAACCGAGCCAGGATACCAATAACAAGCCCATTGCCAACCACTGAAAAGATGGCCAGCGAAGTGAGAAGAGCTACCATCGAAATTGTATCGGAATCCATGTTTTTTTCTCAGCTTGAGAAACGTCAAGACATGATTTTGAAGTCACAAATTCACTTTAAAACAGAAAATGATTGGAACCAGGGGGGCTGGCAGCTGCCTTTGATCTTGCCGCTTTTCGGAAAGTGATGATCGCCCCAGTAAAGAAATCTGTCAATCATTCGAAAACCGTAACGAGCATGCGCGAAATGTGAAGGATTCATGCTATTTTGTCTGTGGCGACTCGACGGAGGAAAACGCATTCGTATTACCACCGATTTCATTGATACGCGACCCTCAAATAAAAACCTCCGCGGGCGATCGCGAGCATTTGGCGATTCGCTTCCGTCAATCAAGCGCTCCTTATATGGTGTTACAGGAATGCCGCTCTTATTTTAAAAAAATATGGCGGTCACTGTGTAGCCTGTTCGGTCGACATGGTTGCTTCTTATTCTTCAAGTTTACGTTGGCGAGTAGTGTATTTGCTCGTGCAGGGGTTGAGCATCGATTGATGGAAGCCACACTGACTGTCTTTCCTCTTGCGTACTGAACTGAGCCATCCCTGCATTTCGTCTTAGTACACTCCTGGATATTGCTCAATTACTCTCCATATAAACAATACGTCATGTGCTGTAAATGATAAAGGCGATCAATGTCATCTACTGCAATGGCATGCTCGTTTATTTATGCCCATTTATGCGTTTCTTTTTCCACCTACCGTCCATTTGTCTTGCTTTTCCCGTCCGGGCTGGGTAACGATCAACCGTGGAGGTATTTCTGTATTTTTTTCCGAATTTTCTTCACAAATGTCAACGCTACTTTCAGAGGTCTTGCTATAGCGATCGCGCTCAACCCCTGCACGAGCAAAAACACCAGTCGCCAACGTAAACTTGAAGAATTAGAAGCGACCATGTCGAACGAACAGGCTACACAGTGGCCGCCATATTTTTGAAAACAAGAGCGGCATTCCTATAACACCATATTAGGAGCGCATGATTGACGGAAGCGAATCGCCAAATGCTCGCTGGAGTTTATTTTTCGAGGGTCGCGTATCAATGAAATCGGTGGTAAGTCATTGTTACTTTATTGGTAGCATGTTACTTTGCGGTAGTACGAAGTTTGAACACTGCGATTAATCAAGACCGCTGGAATGAGGTGCCAGCTTTGTTTTAGGTTAGTAGAGTCGTCAGCAATGAAATTGCGAGCGACATGTTTTCAGCGAGTGTATGTGGTGAAGAATATGATTTGTAGTGTAGCGAACGATTATGGTTTTCGTCGTCTCAGGAAGATATTGTACGTCGACAAAATAGTAGAGTTCAATTTCGATTGTTGTTCAGTTCTGAAGAAACTAGAAGCCACGCAGTGTTTCACGCCTGTCATCGCGAAAGCCCAGAATGTAAGCTTATTACTCAAGATCGGCTTGGAACTCTAATGTAAGCTTATTAAAAGTATTTGTCCCACATTTTATGCGTATCAACTGTTGAAAGCGTCGTTACGAATGAAACAGCATGTTTATTTTATGGAATTCTCCCTCTGTTTAAATGTTGCGTGACGACAGTTATTCCTGTAAGGTTAATTTTAATGCACACATTGTTTAAATGCATACACAAGGAAAACGGCTTGAGTCCGGAAGAAATTTTTAGATAAGAAAGTTTTGCAACTGGAAAGGATAGCTGATAAAGATCACAGAAGAAGATTGCTCAACATTATTGTGAATAGAGCTACCAGGTTTGTATGAGCGGTGGCAAGGGTGTTTGTCTCTTGTCTGTATGGGGAGATTAACTTACGTGGAACGACATTCAGGTCCTTATTCTCTCGTACAAAAAATTGGGAAGTTGAGTTCAGTAGCACCGGGTGAACAATGTACTGGTACACTGAGATCTTGCAGAAACCACATGCATGTGCAGAAACCTTGGAAGGTACATAAGGTAATTATTATTGTGTTACCTGTCACCCTTTATAATACAGATGTCCATGAACACCTGTATCGGTATGGTGGTTTTCCCCCATTGGTGGATGCCAAAATGGGGCTACTGGGAATACACCCTAAAACCCAACTGCAAGGGAGATACAGTACCAAATAGATCCCGTGATGGTAAATCAACCATGGTTTCTCTATGTATTGAACAGCCATTTCAAAGAAGACAATCTAAATTATCATCCTTTGATTACTGAAGTGTTTCTAGCAACTCTAGGATTAACCCAGCTGACCACATTACTCTGCAGTATAATTATGTCATCAAAACATGACAATATACATCAGAACTGTAAAATATTGCAATGCTGTTTAATTGGTACATATTGTGTAACATAGTCAAGTGTAATTAGCGTATTGTAAATTATGCAATTACTGCACGTTTTCACACACTTGCACAGTGTAATGACTGGGCTGGAGTATTGCTGCGCCCTGCCTCTTTTATGTTCCAGTTCTCACCCCAGAGGTATGACAGACCAAATCTAAATTAATGAAAGACAACTTCACCTCTTTAAAATGATGAGATTTATTACCAAGCATACATAATGAATTCAAAAGTCAATATTTGTGGCTCACTTGGCAAAGTTGAAGAGCAAAATGCTGCTAACATGACCTCTCAACTGCTCGCCATTTAGAAGAGATTAGAGAAGAAAAATCTGTTGTTGAGAGTATGACAGTAACATTTTAACTTAAGCAAAACAGAGAATTAGATCACCAGAGCATCCACAGTTTGTTGACTCCCAGTGGGTAGTTGCTGTAAAGGGAGGAGATTCTACAGTGTACTTAAATGAAAAAATCTATAGGTAAGGTAACAATAAAGTGGAATGGAGGAAGTCTTACTGGTCTAGCCTTGTGAACTATGTGGGTCAGCTAGTCGTTGGTTACAGTATTTTCGTTTTTCGCTGCAGAATTTACATCCGTGATCCCTCTTGATGACCAAACTTCAGGTAAAAGAGAGACCGAAACTTTCCTGTGATGTTTGGACGTCGAATAGCCAAATTGTTTGCGAATCCGCACAGACGCGCCTTCACATAAAATCGCCGCCATGTTTGTTTATCAAAAAATCGGTACTTAGTCTCGCTCGGCCAAATTTCTTAACTGGGGCGATCATACAAACTCGGTTCCAGGCCTCGCTGCTAGCCCCCCCCCCCCCCCCCCCTTCCTGATTGGAACATATGTCAGGATCACCTGCCTTTTTGCCTTCTTCTGAAACAATGCGGATACGTTAACTGCAAGGGATTTTAAACGGAAATGTTGAGCAGTCTCGTCTAAAAACAATTAGAAGTATCAAAGAGCAACATCCAGTAATTCCGTTTTTGTTTCACTTTTTTTTTTTTCTTACAAACATCTAAACCAATTGCATATCGATAAATATGTCTTGGCATAGTTTTTGAGTGGGTCTTATAAACAAACTGTGTAGCCCTTTTAAAGAACTAATGAAGGGAATGTTCGCCCAGAATTTAAAATCGCCAAAATGGTAGATAGTTCAATGCCCTTTTTTTCTTCTTTTTTTTTTTGTTTCAAAACTTTTCATTCCGCAATAAAGTAACGTTTCCTTCAATTTGAATCCTAAGTAAATCCTAGATGACAATGATATTGGACTTCTAAATGGTCGACTTTTTTTCGAACGGGGAAAACCTATTTTAGTTTAGGGGTGCCGTCACCGGTTGTTAATTGAGCTCAAATGGTGACGAGTGAAATTAGGAAATAACACGCGTGTTTTCTCAAAATTCTGATAATGTCCCGAACCTTTTCGTGAAGGAAATCATTAGAAAATTGACAAAACATAAGTGAAATTATTTCCTTATTTACGTACCATTTGATTACCTTTTAATATCATGGATAATATGTCGTGAATTTTTGACTTGTTTATTGTATCAAGAAACGTTGCCATAACAATGCTGCAATTTTACGTGTGAAAAAATAAATTAACGTTGAAATTTCGCTCCAAAATTAAGGATTAATTTCTCACTCATGATATTACATTAAACACTAAAACTGATACTGTTTTAAAACGAACAGCGAGCAAGGAAAAGCAGAAAACTTGTAACGGCAGTAAAAAAATTAAGACTCATTTTATTTCGACAGTACTATTTGTTATTCTTACTGTGAGACAAATTATCAGTTAGCGATCGAAAACTCTTCGATCCGATTTTCCTTCTGCTCAGTGCATTTTACGCACATCTTAGTGGGATCAACGTGAAGCCTGGCTATCTGACGTAGTTTTTTCTTTCGCGTGAACGTCACCTTTCATATAGAGTGATATTTCTCCACTTTTTTTTCTAATTTTCATGTTTACACTTTCATCTTGAATATATAATAACCGATGCAGCTGTAATCAACACTGTTACGCTAAAAACAGGTGTTTCTCAGATAATAATAATTTTTACTAATAATAATCTCTTTATTAACACATTCCAATCTATTTACAAGTAATTAATAATAATAATAATAATAATAATAATAATAATAATAATAATAGTTTTTGAGGTGCCCTATCCAAAATCTCTAACGCCCTTTAAAATGAAGGGTAAAAACCTAAAACGAAATTATATCAATGTATAACAAAAATTATTCATTAAAATAATGCTTAAAAAGATAAAATTAGACCTGTATTTAATACTTTCTGGAAGAGTATTCCAGAGACTGGGAGCGCAGACCGAGAAACTGCACGATCACCTTTAAGTTTGAGCCTCGACAGTGGAATCACTAATAGTTTCCTTCCAGAAGAACTTAAGTTCTGTGTAGACCTATAAAATCTCCAGCAAATTACTGATATAACCAGGACATTAAGAGCAATTCTCGAGGAAAGTGAAGCAAAGTTGGAAATGAAAAATTTTAACACCTCTTCAATTTTTGTGTGTAGGTAGGTTACCTTGGGGGATATACAAAAACAACCATATTTGGATCGGCAGATGTATCGTTGCCATGGTAACCGCACTATATGACGTCGGCTTTGGGACCATGTTTTGAGCAAAAGTTCCACTCTCAAAAAGTACAAGTAAACGAGTCTGGTTCTCGGGTGCATGTGAACCAATTCAAATGAAATTCATACAGATGTTAGAACCACTCTCCCAGTTTATAAAATTTGCCGTTACAATAATTTGGGTTTTATAAACAAGAAGAAAATGCTCGTCATACTATGTTCCCTGTCAGCCATTTAGACAAGCAGGAAAAACAAGCACAACGATATTCGTTATTTCTCCGAAAGTGCTCTTTCCACATAAACCAAATTAGCAGCAGAGATTACATAGATATTGACGTTTGTAAATATCATAAAATCAATTTGGGGAAAACTATACTCTGGCCATGGGTGCTGAAGACATCTGGTACAAATTGCAAAAAATTGCAAAATTGGTAATTTTGAGAGCTCTAGTATTTAGCTCAAACAGGCTTTAGAGAAAGAAAATCAGCTTCAAAGTATCTTTTATCATCTTGTCTGCTACCTACATTTAGTAAATAAGGTTTTGGCCAACAAATTTGATGAAATATAAATTGATACAAAACCTACCTTGAGGGTTTTGGGAATTTCTTCAGGATGCTTTTGTCGCGTGGTTCTCTCCAGTGTCTCTCCTTCGCACGTTCCGTCTTTTAAACCAAATCTAGCGCAGACTAACAGTTACTCCCATTGAATATCCAGTTAGCTGTGTTTCAGACCAGGGATGATGATACAAGTAGCCCGCATACACTTGACAAAGAATAGTTGACAAAGTCCAAAACATGGTCGTAATGCTTGCGATTTGTGCTGTCGATCACCTAAATTCATCAATATTATTCAGCCAGGAAGTAAAGTAAATGTGTCGAGATCGATGTACAAAGCAGATGCATACCTTTGAACAATCCAAAGTAACGTCTTTGGCTAAAATCGAGTCAGATATTGGGATAGTCGACAAGCCAAGAATGGTAAATTAACTGACCGCATAGGCCGGAAGTCCAAGAAGCACGACTGCTGACCGGATGCAACACAATGTAATGGGATGTAACACCGGATGTATGTGTAATGATATCCTCTTGTAATGGGGTTGTTTCACAATGGCAATGGTGAAGAAAGCCAAAAAAAAAAACAGAATAACCGAATGAAAACAAAACAAAGGAAATGAAGCTGAACTGAAGCTTGGGTGGAAAATAAACGCATGATCATAATAGTCGCATCCCCCTCCCCCCCCCCCCCCCCAAAAAAAAAGATTGCTCTTTAGACTGTGAAAATGCAATTACAAATTCAGTTATGATATTCTATTCGTGACAAGAGAATGAAAAATTCGCGCGTGAAATGTTACATTTATTTAGCTGCACGGCAAAGAATAAGATCCATTTCGTCGCTGATTTCATCACGGTTTATACTAAGTCCGTAGGCTTGCACGTGCCTGGAAATATCCCTTTGACATTGACTGAGTTTTTTATTGTTTCCACTGCACTCACATACCGAAACGTCCCTTTTGGGATTTGAAAGAGACCAACTTTCCATTGTCCCGACCAGGATATTTTCCTTCGCACAACGATATGCAAATTTCCCTTACAGTGTTTTTGATCCACGGCACAAAGTTTCGTCCGGTCACCCCTCCCCCCACCAAAACAAACCCAACAGCAAAAAATAAATAAATAAACAGAAAGAATGCCAAAATTTGGGCAGGTATTAGGTACTGAATGTGAAAATTTATCGGCTTGGAGAGGACTAATTTATTTCTGGAGGAGAGGTGGGTCAAAAATTCCAACTTCCTAACTTCTAATGTGTACGCTAATGCCCCAGATCAGCGAAGTATCTTACATGCAGGCCATCCTTAACATCCAATAAGCCATGAATTAAAAAAACAAACAAAGAAACACACAAACAAATGTCAGGAAACATTGGCGGCTTTTGTGGTTGCGTAAAACGATCAGTGAAGCGCTTTTATTTTGTCCTCTTTATTCACCACTGTAAAACAGTCAAAAAAGCGGATCAAAAGTCGTCCTTTTATCCCCCTATCAATGATATATTGTACCAAAAATATCTAAAGGAGAGATAATGCCATAATGTCATTGTGCGTTTGATCGAAGAAAAAAGCGCGTATATCGCATTTAAAACTACATCCGGTCAGCAGTTTTGCTACTCGCATTTCCGGTCTACATACGTTTAGTCGTAAACAGGTCGTAAACGACGATTTCTTCGCTTCTCAACCATGCACCACGGAATGTACGGCTCGATTTAGCCAAATTGAGACTTTATTCAGAATCGTCGCAGACATGCATTTACTCAGCTGTGATCTTGATGCATCTATTTAACTTCCTGGATGGATTGTATTGATGAATTATTTCTATACTCGACACACGACTGTGTTTGACCTGTTCGACTGTTCTTTATTCGGGTTAATACATCATCATCTTTGGTCTAAAAGTAGATGTTCGGCGAGGCTAGGCAGTTAGATCTGTCCTTTCCGCTAGAGTCTGTGCAAGATTTGGTCAAGAAAATGGAGCGAGCGAACTGAGGAGAGACCCATCCTATACGACAAAAGCATCCTGAAGAAATTCCCAAAAGGTTGCAAGGTGGCATGGGCTTCGTTTTAATTAATATTTCATCAAATTCGTTGGCCAAAACCTAATCAATTAAATGTAGATAACAAATAAGATAAATGAAAAAACCTCTGAAGCTGATATTCATTATCTAAAGCCTGTTTGAACCAAATACTGGAGAACTCAACATTTCCAATTTTGCAATTTTTTTTGCAACTTGCCTCGGATGTCTTCAACACCCATGGCCAGAATATAATTTTCCCCAAAAAGTTTTTATAATATTTATAAACTTCAATATCTATGTAAGCCCTGCTGCTAATTTGGTTTATGTGGAAAGAGTACTTTCGAAGAAATAACGAATATGGTTGTGCTTGTTTTTCCTTCTTGTCAAAATGGCTTAAAGGCAGCATAGTAATACGAACATTGTCTTCTTGATTATAGAACCCAAAATACTCTAACAGCAAATTTTATAAACTGGGAGAGTGGTTCTACCATCTGTATAAATTTCATTTGAATTGGTTCACATGTACTCGAGAACCAGACTCGTTTATTTTCACTATTTGCGAGTGAATTTTTCGGTCAAAACATAGACCTCAGGCTGACGTGATCAAGCACGGTTTCCATGGCAACGACGCACCTATCGATCCAAATATGGCTGTTTTTGTTCATCCATCCAGGTAACCTACCTCCACACAAAAAATGAAGGGGGGTTAAAAATTTTCATTTCCAGCTTTGCTTCACTTTCCTGGAGAATTGCTCTTAATTATTAAAAGCTTTGAAGGTCGAAAGTAAAATTTTGAAAGCAATTTTTTGCTCAACAGGAAGCCAGTCAAGTTCTTTAAGTAAAGGAGTAATGTGGTCATATTAACGATCATACAAAATCAATCGTGCCGCACAGTTCTGAACTAATTGAAGTCTATGAACTAAGTATTTGGCAAGGCCATAGAAGAGAGAGTTACCAAAAGTCTAATCTACACGTTACGAGGGCGTGAACCAACGTTTTAGTGCAATCAATTGATAGAAACTTCATAATTCGAGAAATATTCCGAATGTAAAAAAATGCAGATTTTGACGATTCATATATAGCTCGGGGCCAAATATTACGCCTTTGTTCCTAAAAGTCTGTGAGGGCTGAATAATAGAACCATCAACCACTGGGAAAGAAAGAAACTGAGAAGAAAGTGTACTTTGCGGTCCAAGGACCAAAAGTTCTGTCTTTTATTATTAAGTTAAAGTTTATTCAACGACATCCAAGCTGTAATATCCAGTAGACACTCTTCAATTCTCGACATAAAGACAGATGAAACTGAGTAAAAGGTAAAATAAACTTGAGACTCGTCAGCATAAAAATGGAAGTTCATATCATTCCTACTAATAACATCGCCAAGAGGCGACGTTTACAGTAAATACTGAATAGGACCAGGCACGGATCCTTGAGGAACTCCATATAATAGATCAGACCGGGAGGAACAAATTGACTACGGTCAGCAAGATGAAACCTTGCATCTGATGCCAAAGCGAAAATCGTCCGACGCTGTTTAATCCCCGCTCATGCTTCAATACCCTGTACTTGCTCGCATCCCCACAAACCGCTGCATGTCGTCGTGTACTACAGTATAAACCTGCCGCTCAAACTCCGTTAACTCGAACTCCCCGGTAACTCCAACAAAATCCGATTTCCCTTGGATTTGACCCCCTATTGTCAGTCATTTGCTATCGAAACCCCCGCTAATTCGATTTAATCATACTTTCCCTTCGCACAAATTCACCCCAGTAACTTGAACTCTGTTGTAAAAAACACTGGTCAGTAAACCTCATAGTATGGGGTGTGACTCCCGCCAAAATTAAGTTTGGAATTGTATTAGCGGAGCTCCACGCGGAGCCCCATGGGTAAGAAAAAATGGTAACCCATCGATACGAGTAATTTGGGGTTTGGTTATAACGTCACTGTCCGTACGTACGTACGTACGTACGTACGTACGCAGCACCGATCCAAAACCAATCCGCATGGCACACTAAGTATGTGAAGCTGTGCTGCCGCCCGCGTTCGTTTGCGCGGCTGACTGAATCAAGCTTACTATCACCACGTGGTTGCGGAACGTTCTTAGTTGTTTGTGGTGCTTTTTTGTTTCGTTTTGTTTTGTTTTGTTGACGTTTTTTTGGGGGGGAAGGGGGGTTGTTTGTTTGTTGTTTGGTTTTGTTTGCCATTGTGATCTGGATAAGCCTCCCGAGTGAATGTTCTCCCCAATTTAATTTTTCGAGGCGTTTGATGTTCTTCATTTTGTCTGTCACTCTAGCTGTTTTTTTTAATACTATTAATTATCGTGATTTTCTTATGAGTCCAAAAGTTCTTCTTGAGTGTTGTATAGCTCGCGTGGCTGTGGGCCCTGCTCACCAGAACCGTTCTTCTTGAACCTTCCTTGAAGACAATAACTGTGATCTGGATAAACTTCCACGGTGACTTCTTGCTTTGCGTTATTCCCACTCGGTGGTGGGCTTGCGTCATTGGAACCTGCAGCCCCCGTGAAGTCTCCAAGCTTCTCTTGGCTATCCACCCACCCCAGCCGAACACCTCTTCCATGCAACCTATATTGGACCTCTTCGTTGCTTCTTGCCTCTTTAAAACCTCGTACACAGAATTTACCATTTGTGTTCTCAACGCAGCGTATGTCTGAAATATTGGGCTCTTCGGGTTCATGGGTAATTTTATTGCTTACTCCAGCTTTTCTTGTTATCTTACATGGAATGCCCGGTGGAGCCGTTTTCTCTTCCTTTGGCTCCTGGAAGGGACTTCTTCCACAGGGATCTTTAAGAAGCTGTTTCAATGCGGAGCGAAATCTTCTGGTTCGGAAAGAATAAATGACGGGGTTGATTCCACTGGAGATAAAAATGCAGAACCGAGCTAAGAACCCAGACCATCTATCATACCTTACATTAGACCCTTCATGGCCCCATGCAGAATGGAAGGTCGCAGGGATGTAACAAACCAAGAATGCAAACACTTGTATCGCAACAGTTTTTGCAGCCTGGATATCCATCCTCAGCCTAGCCTTTGCCTGAACTTGAGGCAACTTTAGGTGTTTTTGCTACAAGAGAAAAAGCAAAAGATCACAATAAGTGGTTTTATTTGAATATTATTTTATATTTTCATGGACAAGAGAATCGAAGCATACAACTCTTCACATCTGATGATTATACGCCGTTTTGAAGAGTACAAATTCAAATGGTAGAATTCGATCTTCCAGTTTCATAGTTTTGTCGGTAAAAATATCTGTATATATTTAAAACTGCAAACAAAAAATGAAATGTTTTTATCTTCCGCAGCCGTGTTACACGAATCGTTGATTAGGGCAGATGCTCAATGAATTTTTTATGTTTCTAGTTTCTCCTCTTGTTACAGACCTTTTGACAATATAAACTTTTGTTAGCGGTGTAGTGCTTTCCATTTGTAAGCCGAACTGGTCAGCCAGACCTATCGGTCTGTAAATGGAGTGTGCGAATATGAAGAACTGATTCTTTGAATTCATCAAAATGGCACATTCTGAGAGTAGTGTGTGACATTTTAAATCAATTAAAAAAATGTGGCATACAAACTGTCAAATTGGTGCATTCCGTTTACGAAATGATTCAACTGGCCGGCCAGTTCTCATCGACACTAAATGAAAAGCGCCCCTGAATATACTTGAAACTTTCTATTTTTTTTTTTTTTGTTTTTTCACATTCACGTTACGGTAAACCTCACCTGCCATTTCTTCTTTCTTCGCGACGAGTAAATCACCAAAACACCAAACGTTACCACACATACCATAAACATGGCCATTAAAGGACCCAAAAAATATTTATCTTGACGATGAAAAAGCTGACGATACTGCAAGACATGTGCGTTTTCAAGATCGACTTCAAGATGGAGCAAAGCGGTTGACGAGGTCAAGACAACACAGACGAACCATTCAACGAGGACTATGGCCATAGCTTTTTCGTTTGTCTTCCAGGTAAAATATCTCAAGTCAAATGTTAGCGCCAGAAAAATGTTTACTAACAGTACCAACATTGAGGCGAGATTGAGGAGGGAGAACAACCGGCTAAAATAAAGTACAAACATCGCCAATTGCTTGCCCGTGAACGAGCTCAGCTGTACAGCCCCGTACAGTAAGAACAGCGGTATGTTGATAAGGCTGTTCAGTAAATTTCCAAGAGATAGATTCGCTAGCAGTATATTTGGAAAGGTGCGCAGCTTCTTAAACCGAGCCAGGATACCAATAACAAGCCCATTGCCAACCACTGAAAAGATGGCTAGCGAAGTGAGAAGTGCTACCATCGAAATGGTATCGGAATCCATGTTTTTTTCTCAGCTTGAGAAATTTAACGTCAAGACATGATTTTGAAGTCAATAATTCACTTTTAAACAAAAAACGATTGAAACCTATGTCATGTTCACCTGCCGATTTGCCTTCTTCTGAAACAATGCGGTTATGTTAACTGCGCAGTTTCGTCTAAAAACAATGAGAAGTATCAAAGAGCAACATCCAGTAGTTTCGGTTTTGTTTCACTCTTTTTTTTTTCTTACAAACATCTAAACCAATTGCATATCGATAAATATGTCTTGGACATAGTTTTTTAAGTGGGTCTTATAAACAAATCGTGTAGCCCTTTTAAAGAACTAATGAAGGGAATGTTCGCCCAGAATGTAAAATCGCTAAAATTGTAGATAGTTCAATGACCTTTTTTTTTTTTTTTTTCATTTCAAAACTTTTCATTCCGCAATAAAGTAACTTTTCCTTCAATTGAATCCTAAGTAAATCCTAGATGACAATGATATTGGACTTCTAAATGGTCGACTTTTTTCGAACGGGGAAAACCTATTTTAGTTTAGGGGTGCCGTCACCGGTTGTTAATTGAGCTCAAATGGTGACGAGTGAAATTAGGAAATACAAGCGCGTTTTCTCAAAATTCTGATAATGTCCCGAACCTTTACGGGAAGGAAATCATTAGAAAATTGACAAAACACAAGTGAAATTATTTCCTTATTTACGTACCATTTGATTACCTTTTAGTATCATGGATAATAGTCGTGAATTTTTGACTTGTTTATTGTATCGAGAAACGTTGCCATAACAATGCTGCAATTTTACATGTGAAATAATAAATTAACGTTGAAATTTCGCTCCAAAATTAAGGATTAATTTCTCACTCATGATATTATATTAAACACTAAAACTGATACTGTTTTAAAACGAACAGCGAGCAAGGAAAAGCAGAAAACTTGTAACGGCAGTAAAAAAATTAAGACTCATTTTATTTCGACAGTACTATTTGTTATTATTACTGTGAGACAAATTATCAGCTAGCGATCGGAAACTCTTCGATCCGATTTTCCTTCTGCTCAGTGCATTTTACGCACATCTTTGTGGGATCAACGTGAAGCTCGGTTATCTGACGTAGTTTTTTCCTTCGGGTGAACGTCACCTTTCATATAAAGTGATGTTTCTCCACTTTTTTCTCTGATTTTTATGTTTATACTTTCATCTTGAATATATAATAACCGAAGCAGCCCGCCGCAATCAGCATTGCTACGCTAAAAATAGGTGTTTCTCAGATAATAATAATTTTTACTAATAATAATCTCTTTATTTTACACATTCCAATCTATTTACAAGTAATTAATAATAATAATAATAATAAATAATAATATTAATAATAATTTTTGAAGTGCGCTATCCAAAATCTCTAAGGCTCTTTACAATGAAGGGTAAAAACCTAAAACAAAATTACATCAAGGTATAACAAAAATTATTCATTAAAATAATGCTTAAAAAGATCATACTCTCTGGAAGAGTATTCCCGAGACTGGGAGCGCAGACCGAGAAACTGCACGATCACCATTAAGTTTGAGCCTCGACAGTGGAATCACTAACAGTTTCCTTTCAGAAGAACTTAAGTTCTGTGTAGACCTATAAAATCTCCAGCAAATTACAGATATAACTAGGACATTAATTATTTAAAGCCTTAAAGGACGAAAGTAAAATTTTGAAAACAATATTTCGCTCAACAGGAAGCCAGTCAAGTTCTTTAAGTAAAGGAGTAATGTGGTCATACAAAATCAACCGTGCCGCACAGCTCTGAACTAATTGAAGTCTATGAACTAAGTATTTGGCAAGGCCATAGAAGAGAGAGTTACAAAAGTCTAATCTACGCGTTACGAGGGCGTGAACCAACGTTTTAGTACAATCGATTGATAGAAACTTCATAATTCGAGAAATATTCCGAATGTGAAAAATGCAGATTTTGACGATTCATATATAGCTCGGGGCCAAATATTGCGCCTTTGTTCCTGGAAGTCTGCGAGGGCTGAATAATGGAACCATCAACCGCTGTGAAAGAAAGAAACTGAGAAGAAAGTGTTCTTTGCGGTCCAAGGACCAAAAGTTCTGTCTTTCGTTATTAAAGGGTCCTAGTCAGCCACACCTTTGTTTTTGGTTATATGCGAGAGTTTGGCTATTATATTTTATTCGGAGCATGTTGAAATGAACGAAATCACTGTGAAGCTACTAAAGATAATGAAACATACTTTCAGGAACACAACTTACAGTTAAGCAATAAGATTTCGCTTCACTATGCAATATCAATAATATCCATGGCATCGAAAATGGCGGGGGCTGACTAGCGTCCTTTAAGTTAAAGTTTATTCAAGAACATCCAAGCTGTAATATTCTGTAGACACTCTTCAATTCTCAACCCAGTGACAGATGAAACAGAGTAAAAGGAAAAATAAACTTGAGACTCGTCAGCATAAAAATGCCTCCTAATAACATCGCCAAGAAGCGACGTATACAGTAAATACACAATAGGACCAGGAACGGATCCTTGAGGAACAAATTGACTTCGGTCAGCAAGATGAAACCTTGCATCTGATGCCAAAGCGAAAATCGTCCGACGCTGTTAAGTCCCCGCTCATGCTTCAATACCCTGTACTTGCTCGCATCCCCACAAACCGCTGCATGTCGTCGTGTACTACAGTATAAACCCGCCGCTCAAACTCCGTTAACTCGAACTCCCCGGTAACTCCAACAAAATCCGATTTCCCTTGGATTTGACCCCCTATTGTCAGTCATTTGCTATCGAACCGCCCGCTAATTCGATTTAATCATACTTTCCCTTCGCACAAATTCACCCCAGTAACTTGAACTCTGTTGTAAAAACACTGGTCAGTAAACCTCATAGTATGGGGTGTGACTCCCGCCAAAATTAAGGTGGCTGAACACAGTTTGCGTGCGCTTTACACATTCTGTAAGTGATGCTATTAAGCGCGCGCTAGGGTTGTGGTACGCAAATACGGCGGTCGATAAAGTGATCCCTCAATTTCACATGAAATGGATAATAAAGTTAAATTTTGATCCTAAATAACTAAGTTTCTCGTTTCTGGACTCTTTTTCTTTTCTTTCCGAGCAAAAAAAACATTCACCAAGACCTTTCGCATGCTTTTCATCTTTGCCATGAAACCCAAATAAAACCACGCATGTGCATTTGACCAAAAAATTGCGACTGGTTGTTTTCGTGGAAATGAACTGTTTTCTAAGGAACCGCTCATTAGAATTCCCTGAAATTTGGCATGAAAATAATTCCCTAAAAGCGTAACTCGCCTACAAAGAGAAACCTAAATCTAACAGAGGATATCTTCACAAAACATTAAAATGCAAAATCAATATTTGCAGGAGATCTCTCTGTCAAAATTACATGAAAATAGTGCAACTGTGTCAGTGTTTTGTGAGTTGTTCTGGATACAAAAAATGGAAAAAATCTAATGAGTACATTTTCTAAAAATAAAGGAAACCTACTATTTATGGAGGTTTAATAGTTCATTGCGTTACCATGGAAACGCTACTTAGCTCAACAAGACGTACGAAACTACATTCTTTCTTAGTTGGTCTTACACCATACCAATTTTGGGCGTCCAGAAATACATAGTTTCCAATTAACGTCTTCTTACATCTGTATACTAAAAAACTGTAGTCGGCCACCTTAAGTTTGGAATTGTATTAGCGGAGCTCCACGCGGAGCCCCATGGGTAAGAAAAAATGGTAACCCATCGATACGAGTAATTTGGGGTTTGGTTATAAGGTCACTGTCCGTACGTACGTACGTACGTAGCACCAAAACAAAACCTATACGCATGGCACACTAAAGTATGTGAAGGTGTGCTGCCGCCCGCTTTCGTTTGGCGGCTGACTGAATCAAGCTTACTATCACCACGTGGTTGCGGAACGTTCTTGCTTTCTGTTTTTTTGCTGTTTGTGGTGCTTTTTTGTTTTGTTTTCTTTTGTTTTGTTGTTGTTGGTTTTTTTTTTTGGGATGGGGGTTGTTTGTTTGTTGTTTGTTTTTTTTTTTGCCGTTGTGATCTGGATAGGCCTCCCGAGTGAATGTTCTCCCCAATTTAATCCCTCGGGGCGTTTGATGTTCTTCATTTTGTCTGTCACTCTAGCTGTAATTTTGAATGCTATTAATTATCGTGATTTTCTTGTGAGTCCAAAAGTTCTTCTTGAGTGTTGTATAGCTCGCGTGGCTATGGGTCCTGCCCACCAGAACCGTTCTTCTTGAACCTTCCTTGAAGACAATAACTGTGATCTGGATAAACTTCCACGGTGACTTCTTGCTTTGCGTTATTCCCACTCGGTGGTGGGCTTGCGTCATTGGAACCTGCAGCCCCCGTGAAGTCTCCAAGCTTCCCTTGGCTTTCCCCCCACCCCAACCAAACACCTCTTCCATGCAACCTATATTGGACCTCTTCGTTGCTTCTTGCCTCTTTAAAACCTCGTACACAGAATTTACCATTTGTGTTCTCAACGCAGCGTATGTCTGAAATATTGGGCTCTTCGGGTTCATGGGTAATTTTATTGCTTACTCCAGCTTTTCTTGTTATCTTACATGGAATGCCCGGTGGAGCCGTTTTCTCTTCCTTTGGCTCCTGGAAGGGACTTCTTCCACAGGGATCTTTAAGAAGCTGTTTCAATGCGGAGCGAAATCTTCTGGTTCGGAAAGAATAAATGACGGGGTTGATTCCACTGGAGATAAAAATGCAGAACCGAGCTAAGAACCCAGACCATCTATCATACCTTACATTAGACCCTTCATGGCCCCATGCAGAATGGAAGGTCGCAGGGATGTAACAAACCAAGAATGCAAACACTTGTATCGCAACAGTTTTTGCAGCCTGGATATCCATCCTCAGCCTAGCCTTTGCCTGAACTTGAGGCAACTTTAGGTGTTTTTGCTACAAGAGAAAAAGCAAAAGATCACAATAAGTGGTTTTATTTGAATATTATTTTATATTTTCATGGACAAGAGAATCGAAGCATACAACTCTTCACATCTGATGATTATACGCCGTTTTGAAGAGTACAAATTCAAATGGTAGAATTCGATCTTCCAGTTTCATAGTTTTGTCGGTAAAAATATCTGTATATATTTAAAACTGCAAACAAAAAATGAAATGTTTTTATCTTCCGCAGCCGTGTTACACGAGTCGTTGATTAGGGCAGATGCTCAATGAATTTTTTATGTTTCTAGTTTCTGCTCTTGTTATAGACCTTTTGACAATATAAACTTTTGTTTACGATGTAGTGCTTTCCATTTGTAAGCCGAACTGGTCAGCCAGACCTATCGGTCTGTAAATGGAGTGTACGAATATCAAGAATTGATTCTTTGAATTCATCAAAATGGCACATTCTGAGAGTAGTGTGTGCCATTTTTAAAGCAATTAAAAAATGTGGCATATAAACTGTCAAATTTGTGCATTCCGTTTACGAAATGATTCAACTGGCCGGCCAGTTCTCATGGACACTGAATGAAAAGCGCCCCTGAATATACTTGAAACTTTCTATTTTTTATGTTTTTCACATTCACGTTACGGTAAACCTCACCTGCCATTTCTTCTTTCTTCGCGACGAGTAAATCACCAAAACACCAACCGTTACCGCACATACCATAAACATGGCCATTAAAGGACCCAAAAAATATTTATCTTGACGATGAAAAAGCTGACGATACTGCAAGACATGTGCGTTCTCAAGATCGACTTCAAGATGGAGCAAAGCGGTTGACGAGGTCAAGACAACACAGACGAACCATTCAACAAGAACTATGGCCATGGCTTTTTCATTTGTCTTCCAGGTAAAATATCTCAAGTCAAATGTTAGCGCCAGAAAAATGTTCACTAACAGCACCAGCATTGAGGCGAGATTGAGGAGGGAGAACAACCGGCTAAAATAAAGTACAAACATCGCCAATTTCTTGCCCGTGAACGAGCTCAGCTGTACAGCCCCGTACAGTAAGAACAGCGGTATGTTGATAAGGCTGTTCAGTAAATTTCCAAGAGATAGATTCGCTAGCAGTATATTTGGAAAGGTGCGCAGCTTCTTAAACCGAGCCAGGATACCAATAACAAGCCCATTGCCAACCACTGAAAAGATGGCTAGCGAAGTGAGAAGTGCTACCATCGAAATGGTATCGGAATCCATGTTTTTTTCTCAGCTTGGAAAATTCAACGTCAAGACATGATTTTGAAGTCACAAATTCACTTGAAAACAGAAAACGATTGAAAGATATGTCATGCTCACCTGCCGATTTGCCTTCTTCTGAAACAATGCGGTTATGTTAACTGCGCGGTTTCGTGTAAAAACAATAAGAAGTATCAAAGAGCAACATCCAGTAGTTTCGGCTTTGTTTCACTTTTTTTTTTCTTACAAACATCTAAACCAATTGCATATCGATAAATATGTCTTGGACGTAGTTTTTGAGTGGGTCTTATAAACAAATCGTGTAGCCCTTTTAAAGAACTAATGAAGGGAATGTTCGCCCAGAATGTAAAATCGCTAAAATTGTAGATAGTTCAATGCCCTTTTTTTCTTTTTTTTCATTTCAAAACTTTTCATTCCGCAATAAACTAACGTTTCCTTCAATTTGAATCCTAAGTAAATCCTAGATGACAATGATATTGGACATCTAAATGGTCGACTTTTTTTCGAACTGGGAAAACCTATTTTAGTTAATGGGTGCCGTCACCGGTTGTTAATTGAGCTCAAATGGTGACGAGTGAAATTAGGAAATAACACGTGCACGCGCATTTTCTCAAAATTCTGCTAATGTCCCGATCCTTTACGTGGAGCAAATCATTAGAAAATTGACAAAACACAAGTGAAATTATTTCCTTATTTACGTACTATTTGATTACCTTCTAATATCATGGACAATAGTCGTGAATTTTTGACTTGTTTATTGTATCGAGAAACGTTGCCATAACAATGCTGCAATTTTAAATGTGAAATAATAAATTAACGTTGAAATTTCGCTCCAAAATTAAGGAGTAATTCCTCAGCCATGATATTACATTAAACACTAAAACTGATACTGCTTTAAAACGAGCAGCGAGCAAGGAAAGGCAGAAAACCTGTAACGACAGTAAAAAATTCAAGACTCATTTTATTTCGACAGTACTATTTGTTATTATTACTGTGAGACAAATTATCAGCTAGCGATCGGAAACTCTTCGATCCGATTTTCCTTCTGCTCAGTGCATTTTACGCACATCTTTGTGGGATCAACGTGAAGCCTGGCTATGTGACGTAGTTTTTTCCTTCGGGTGAACGTCACCTTTCATATAAAGTGATATTTCTCCACTTTTTTTCTCTGATTTTTATGTTTATACTTTCATCTTGAATATATAATAACCGAAGCAGCCGCAATTAACATTTCTACGCTAAAAATAGGTGTTTCTCAGATAATAATAATTTTTGTTAGTAATAATCTTTTTATTAACACATTCCAATCTATTTACAAGTAATAAATAATAATAATAATATTAATAATAATAATAATAATAATAATAATAACAATAATAATATTAATAATTTTTGAAGTGCCCTATCCAAAATCTCTAAGGCCCTTTAAAATGAAGGGTAAAAACCTAAAACAAAATTACATCAAGGTATAACAAAAATAATTTATTAAAATAATGCTTAAAAAGATCATACTCTCTGGAAGAGTATTCCAGAGACTGGGAGCGCAGACCGAGAAACTGCACGATCACCATTAAGTTTGAGCCTCGACAGTGGAATCACTAACAGTTTCCTTTCAGAAGAACTTAAGTTCCGTGTAGGTCTATAAAATCTCCCGCAAATTACTGATATAACTAGGACATTAATTATTTAAAGCTTTGAAGGTCGAAAGTAAAATTTTGAAAACAATTTTTTGCTCAACAGGAAGCCAGTCAAGTTCTTTAAGTAAAGGAGTAATGTGGTCATATTAACGACCATACAAAATCAACCGTGCCGCACAGTTCTGAACTAATTGAATTTTATGAACTAAGTATTTGGCAAGGCCATAGAAGAGAGAGTTACAAAAGTCTAATCTACACGTTACGAGGGCGGAATAATAGAAATATAAACCACTTTCAAAGAAGGAAACTGAGAAGAAAATGTACTTTGCGGTCCAAAGACCAAAAGTTCTGTCTTTCATTATTAAGTTAAAGGTTATTCAAGCACATCCAAGCTGTAATATCCTGTAGACACTCTTCAATTCTCGACACAGTGACAGATGAAACAGATGTAAAAGGAAAAATAAACTTGAGACACGTCAGCATAAAAATGGAAGTTTATATCATGCCTTCTAATAACATGGCCAAGAGGCGACGTATACCGTAAATACAGAATAGGCCCAGGCACGGATTCTTGAGGAACTCCATATAAAAGATCGGACCGGGACGATCCCTTTATACAAACAATTTGACTTTGGTCAGCAGCATAAGACTTAAACCAAGACAAAACCTTGCATCTGATGCCAAAGCAAAAATCGTCCGACGCTGTTTAGTCCCTGCTCATGCTTCAATACGCTGAACTTGCTCGCCTCCCCATAAACCGCTGCATGTCGTCATGTACTACAGTAGAAACCCGCCGCTCAAACTCGGTTAACTCGAACTCCCCGCTAACTCCAACAAAATCCGATTTCCCTTGGATTTGACCTCCTATTGTCAGTCATTTGCTATCGAATCCCCCGCTATTTCGATTTAATCATACTTTCCCTTCGCACAAATTTACCCCAGTAACTCGAACTCTGTTGTAAAAACACTGGTCAGTAAACCTCATAGTATGGGGTGTGACTTCCGCCAAAATTAAGTTTGGAATCGCATTAGCGGAGCTCCACGCGGAGTCCCATGGGTAAGAATAAATGGTAACCCATCGATACAAATAATTAGGGGTTTGGTTATGACGTCACTGTCCGTACGTACGTACGTAGCACCAAAACAAAACCTATACGCATGGCACACTAAAGTATGTGAAGCTGTGCTGCCGCCCGCTTTCGTTTGGCGGCTGACTGAATCAAGCTTACTATCCCTACGTGGTTGTGGAACGTTCTTGTTTTCTTTTTTGTTGTTGTTGTTGTTGTTGGTGGTGATGCTGTTGTTTTCTTTTCTTTTTTTTTTCACCATTGTGATCTGGATAGGCCTCCCGAGTGATGTTCTGTCCAATTTAATCCCCTCGGGGCGTTTGATGTTCTTCATTTTGTCTCTCACTCTAGCAGTAATTTTGAATGCTATTATTGTGATTTTCCTGTGCGTCCAAAATTTTTTCTTGAGTGTTGTATACGTCTCGGTGCTGTGGGCCCTTCTCACCAGAACCGTTCTTCTTGAAGCTTTCTTGAAGGCAATAACTGTGATCTGGATGGACTTCCACGGTGACTTCTTGCTTGGCGTTATTCCCACTCGGTGGTGGGCTTTCGTCATCGGAACCTGCAGCTCCCGTGAAGTCTCCAAGCTTCTCTTCGCTGTCCACCCACCTCAACCGAACCCCCTCTTCCATGCAGCCTTGATTCGCCTTCGTTTTCGTTGCTTCTTGCCTCTTTAAAACCTCGTACAGGGAATTTAAAATTTATGTTCTCAATGCAGCCTCCGTGTGAAATATTGGGCTCTTCGGGTTCATGGGCAATTTTATTGCTTACTCCAGGTTTTCTTGCTACCTTACATGGAATACCCTTTGGAGCCGTTTTCTCTTCTTTTGGCTCCTGGAAGGGTTTTATTCCACAGGGATCTTTAAGAAGCTGTTTCAATGCGGAGCGAAATCTTCTGGTTCGGAAAGAATAAATGACGGGGTTGATTCCACTAGAGATAAAAATGCAGAATTGAGCTAAGAACCCAGGCCATCTATCATACCTTACATTGGACCTTTGATGGCCCCATGCAGAATGGAAGGTCGCAGGGATGTAACAAACCAAGAATGCAAACACTTTTATCGCCACAGTTTTTGCAGCCTGGATATCCATCCTCAGCCTAGCTTTGGCCTGAAGCTGAGGCAAGTTTAGGTGTTTTCGCTACAAGAAAAAAAAAAAAAAAAAAAAAAAAGATCACAATTAGTGGTTTTTTTTAAATATTATTTTATATTTTCATGGACAAGAGAATCGAAGCATACAACTCTTCACATCTGATGATTATACGCCGTTATGAAGAATACAAGTTCAAATGGAAGAATTTGATTTTCCAGTTTTATAGTTTTCTCGCTGGAAAATATTTTTTATATATTTAAAACTGCAAACAAAAGGTGAAATGGTTTTATATTCCGCAGCGGTGTTGCACGAACAATTAATTAGCTGCGGAACCTGTCACATAACAGAACAGATGTTCAATGAATTTTTGTATGTTTGTAGGCTCCGCCTCTTGTTGTAGACCATTGGATAATATAAACTTTCGTTAGCGATGTAGTGTTTTCTATTTGTCAGCCGAACTGGTCAGCCAGACCGGTCGGTCCGTAAATGGAGTGTACGAATTTGAAAAACTGATTCGTCGAATTCTTCAAATGGCGCATTCTGAGAGTAGTGTGAGCCATTTTACAGCAATTAAAAAATGTGGCATATAAACAGTCAATCAAATTGATGTATTCTACTTGCGAAACGATTAAACCTGGCCGCCTAGTTCTGACTGAATGAAAAGCACCCCTAAATAAACTTAAAACTTAAAACGTTATATTTGTTTTCTTTAAGTTTTACTCACCCGAAATTTCTTCTTTCTTTGCACCGCGTAAATCACCAACAAACCGAACGTTATCGCACATACAATAAAAAAGGCCATTAATGGACCCAAAAAATATTTATCTTGACGATAAAAAAGCTGACGATACTCATAGACATTTCCGTTCTCAAGGTCGACATCAAGATGAGGCAAAACTGTTGACGAGGTCAAGATAACACAGACGAACCATTCAACGAGTACTATGGCAATGGCCTTTTCGTTTGTCTTCCAGGTAAAATATCTCAGGTCAAACGTTAGCGCCAGAAAAACGTTGAACAGCAGCACCAGCATGGAGGAGAGATTGAGAAGGGTGAACAGCCGGCTAAAATACGTCACCATAATCCCCAACTTTTTGCCCATGAATGAGCTCAGCTGTAGAGCCTCGTACAGTAGAAATAGTGGCATGTTGATAAGCGTGTTCAGGAAATTTCCAAGTGCTAGATTCGCTAGTAATATATTTGGAAGGGTACGCAGGTTCTTAAACCGAGCCAGGATACCAATAACAAGCCCATTGCCAAATAATGAAATGGTGGTCAGCAATACGAGAGACGAAGCCATCAAAATTGTCTCGGGATCCATGGTTTTCCTCACAGCTTGAGAAACGTCACAACTTCAATTTAAAACTCAAAACGATTGAAATAAATGTCATGTTCACCTGCCGATTTGCCTTGTGTTGAAACAATCAAACAAAAATGTTGCACAATAACCGATTAAATTTATTAAGGAACAACATCCAGCCGGATTTCGGTTTTGTTTCGCATGTTCTTTCGTACAAACATCTAAGCCAATTGCATATCGATAAAATTTTTTTGATCGTAGTTTTTGAGTGGGTGTTATTTGCACGTGTGCAACCCTATTACAGAACTAACAAATTATTTTTCTTAATGGGTGCCGAGACCGATTGTTCATTGAGACGAGATTAGTATGGGTGATCAAATGGTGACGAGCTAAATTAGGAAATAATTTCACGCGCGTTTTGTTACAATTTTTGAGGCTTTATCCGAGGGAAATTATTCAAATATTGACAAAACAAATGTGAAATTATTTCCTTATTTCACGAGTATAACATTTGTTTACGTGTCAATTTCTTGGGTGACAAACTACGTTCACAATCGTGAGTTTTTTTTTTTTTACTTATTTACTGTATCGAGAAACGTTTCCAAAGAAATGTTTTAATTTCACATGTGAAATTATAGATTAATGTTGAAATTTCGCGCCAAAATTAAGGAGTATTTTGTCAGCCATGAAACTAATCTCGTACCCAGATCTCCCACGGTCAGGCGGAGGGGAGATCTGGTAAAGTTCGATTTGAGGCCCGGAATACGGGCCTGCCCATCATCCTTTGTCCACCGTGCTGAATGGCCACCGGCTCGTAACTGTGATCATTCCTGGTGAGGTTTTCGCTTTCGAGGGTGCTCTTCGGAACGTTCTTCGGTCGAGAGGACAACATAACTTGAAACTTAAACCAAAACGAAAAAGGCAACAGGAGAGATTGCAATCAACAAGCGCGGTAAATCACTTTTTTACTAAGATTAGTTCCTACCCTTTGCGACCATCTAGACCATCTTTGTAATGAAAACTGTTCCAAGAACAAATCCATCGTAATTGTGCTTTCTCCACTCAAGATCAACGTGCTTATCGACGATCAATTAAAAAGACTTAAGTCAACCGGCAGTAAGCTGTACCAGTTTTCGCCTTAGATGGTAACTGTATTGAAGATACTGTAATTTACAGGCAGGGAAATGTCACATAATTTTTGTGCACCCCAAGGTAAAGGTAGCAACAGACAGTGCAGAGAGTTTTTGTTGTCGAAGCTTTATCAGAAAAATTTTGTGGTCGTTGTTGTAGATGAGGCACAATAGAGTTACTGATTGGCATCTTGGTGTTAAATTTCGCATTGGAAAGTCAAATGGTTCATGTCATATTTTCATTTGCAAAGTTTCAGAAATTGTGGTCTACCAGTGATACGTAAAAATTATTTCTTCTCTTTGTAGTCTTTCAGCTGATTTGGTCACACAAATTCTCCTTCTTCCATAAGTTAATGGTTTAAATTTCCAAACCAAATGGATTGTGTAAATGCGGCAGGTTTCTTTTACAGGCCAAAGGACACAACTCAAGGTCACTGTAATAATATAATTTTATATGAACCAGCTAAACAGGGCCTCCTCCTACCTACAACAACTGTCCACTCCTATAACACCAGAAATTCTGCCAAGCTTAATTTCCACCGACCACAAGTTAACTAACATAGGCAAATTTACTTTTAAGTACTCTGCTTCTGTCATGTGGGAGACTGTCCCCATGGCATTGAAAAAAACAAAAACTTTTAACAGGTTTAAGAAACTTTATAAGGCCCACCTGATCTCTTGTCAATCAAATAATATATGTTCTGTTTAATGATCAAATATAATAGTATGTAACTATTTAATAATAATAATAGAGTTAATAATAATAATAATAATAATAATAATGTCTGCTTATATTTTGATCTTTGTTGTCGCTGCTGTTGCTGCTGATGATGTGTTGTCCTTTTCCTTTCTTTTTGTTTGTTGTTGTTTGTTTGTTTGTATGTTGTTTTTTTGCTTTTTTTTGTTTTTATTCATTTATTGTTTTGTTCTTCTTTTATTAAGCTTGTCCTGTTTAGATTTCTTGCTCGATTCAGTATATCTCGAACATACCTTAATTTACACAAATGTAATTCTCTCTTGTACATCCTAGGCTCTACAAACATTTCCTACATTTTCTAATATCTCAATAAAGCTCAGTGTCATTTCTTTGTTTACTTAAAAGTAGGTGGTGGTCAGCTAGAAAGCCTTTGCTACTTTGACCACCACACACATTTTATAATTTGTACTGTATTTATTTTTATCTTGTAATCATTTGTTGTAATACTTTTCTTTCTATGTTAATGTTGTGTAAATAGTGTGAAATAAATGAACCATGAACCATCCTAGCCCTAACATCATGCTACTGTCTTGGTTATATACCAGCAAACCAGAAAGACCTGTCCGTGTAAATGGTAGGCGCCCAATTATGTCCAACATTAAAATACCGAGTACACCCTTGCTGTTTTAAAGGGGTTTTTTTTTTCTCAAAAATGGAAGTTTGAATTTCTTTTGGGAAATGGAGGTACCACATCTGGATTTGGGATCTGAAGAATGTTTGGTTACTTGCAACATGTGAGCAAACAGAGCAAGTCCCTATGAGTTTCCCATTAGAGTTTTATTTGGTAGTGATGAGCTTTCCATTTCAGTGGTTCTTGATTCACCTTTATCACATAACACTTGAAACGTTTTCACCTGAAATTTATGTTAAGTTTAGGGGACATGCCCCCTCGACTGCTTCTTTGATGACAAGTTAATAAAGGTTATAATTTTACACATAGGAGTCCACAGACTCGAAAATTAGAACCACATAATACACAAGTCTAATAATATTTGACTCTTGATATGAAGAACAAAGGTCATTATCTGCATTTGATTTGCAAGGCACAATGAGCTGCTTAAATAATCATTGTTGTACTGAGCATTGCATTATTTGTACATGCATAGAGGATGATACAGTAAGAATAATAAAAGGTTCTTCATGTCCAAAGCAGCTATCTTGGTGCTTGGACACTCACCTCTGATGGGATCCTTGATTTCAGCAAAAAAAATGATAACAATAATAATAGGAAGATGTGAAGGTCTTTTGGGCTCATAAAAGTAGCAAATGGCAGATAAATAGAAAACAAATAAAAAAAATATTTCCACTATTTGTTTTCCTGTGCATGTCTGTGTGTTCTAATGAACTGTCACCCATTTCTGCAGCAAAACAACAGCTTTCACAGTAAGCTGATCTTCAGTAACCATGAATTCCTAAGTATTCCTTAACCATGGCCTTCCATAGCCAGGAAACAACATTTAATCAAACTGTCAGACACAAACCCACTGCAGAGAAGTGGTGGGGAAAAGAAACTTTGAAAACAGTGTCTGTCTTGGATGAAAATTCCTTGTTGATGCCAATTCCTTGAGCAAAAAAAATTTTCTTGTATTGATATTTACACCCATGTAAGGTCCTAACTTTTCTTAATATTAAGACCAGCAACACAAAATTATGTTCAAGGACTTTTCACACAAGTACACAAAAAATATCAGAACAGTGAACCTTGAACCTTTAAGCCCCAGTAGTGATCAGTATCAAAATTTCTCCTAATATTTATCAATACACAATCAAGGAGAGGTCATGAGATCACCAGTGGTGAAATTTCGTGATATTTCAACAGCCTTCCTATAATGCTACTATGAAAAATGGACATGTAGAGACCAGTAAGGAGAAACTGTATGTTGACACTGAGGCTTAAAGGTTAAAAGCTAATAAATACAGAGCCACATTGTTGGTGATTATCGCAGCTTCTTTTATGCTTCGTCCTTCCACCACCCCATGCGTCAAAAAGGGCTTAGTTACTTGAGAATCCCTTTTTATTCAGCCTTCTCATTATCCATTTTCTGGTAATTATATTGTCTTATTCTAATGGAAAGAATAACAACGTCCCAGTGAATGACTACAGTTTTTTCTTAATTAATTGCATCTTTGTTCAGGGGGCACAACTTCAGAGTACAGCAAACGAGGAACACTTTCCTCAGTATTCCCTACAGCGAAGATTGTTGTCATGACAACAACAGCAACAGAAAAACAACCAAACTACAATCATACAAAGTTTGAATATGAAAGATTTATGGAGTACTACAAAGGCCCTCCTATCTTAACACAAAGTAATGTTGACCAGTTTGATTACATATTTTCGCCCATAGCAGATGAACTTATCACCACCAATGTCAAAAATTAAGCCTGTCAGCCTATTATTTACTCATCATTAGTACTGTGTGGATTTGGGGGTGCCTTTTTGGGTGGAAAGCTTGGGGATCACCAGTTCTACCTTACTCCCCAAATTCCTCAAAATGCACTTTTGACTCAGTCTCATTCTCTACAGACTGACAATGAATATTATTTGCCACAATCTTTGGGAATGGGGTTTGATTCTCATTGTGTTGGAAGGATAATAATTTATTCATTTTGGTCTTCCGCAAACTATGGAAAGTTTTTTCCAAGAAAGTGGAAGAGATGGGAAGCCTGCTACATCAAAACTTTACTTTAACAACAATCATATTGGTGCAAATATTGAAGAAATGCAACCCATCATGACAGATTAGTGTAAATACCCCAGAAATCTGTGCAGGGGAAAATTTTTGCTTATAACCACTTTGGTTTTGGCTTTTGTGTGAGAAATGCAGCTGTTGTGATATCTGTTGTCCGAAATGACTGTCATTGCTCTTAATTATGTGTTGAGCTGTGTCCAGCTGTTTTAGCCCTTGAAGATATTCACATCACTGATAGGAACTTTAGGAACTTGCTTCTCCCTAGAAATCAGGTGGAAGAAATTAAGGCAGAGTTAACAAGAAATAAAGGAGAAACTGAGGCCAGTGATAACTATTTGTATCAGAGAATGTGCTAAGGATTAACAATGGAAGTAGTAAATGAAGTGTGTTTAGTACTTCAAGGACTCCATACTAATGATAAAATAATGGAGAAATTCCCCTATCTTGAAGAAAAGAACAATGGCAAAAAGATTCTAAAAACTATAAGTGATGTCAAATCCAAAGAGGCATGTCCTCCTTTTAAAACTACTTCTTTTCTAAAGCCTATCACAAGCATAGACCTGCAAAACATTAGGTGGTGCAGACATGTAAACCAATGTCCCCATCTTTATTTTAGAGGAAGGCTAGTTTTATATTTTGGATCCAAATTTTTTTTAACTCAGCAGGTGGGAGAGAGGGGATAAAATTAAACTAACTACACTTACATAAAGGGCCCTAATCGGTTCAGACAAGGTGTTCTCTGTTGTAGTACGGGTTTCATTACTATTATTTTGGCGGTCATAAGTCGGACATTTTTCATTTCTCTTAGCTGAGGGGTGGGAGGGATATTGATCTCACCAGCAGATGAATAATAATATTGTGTGGACACTCTATCAATTTCTCCAAAGTCCTATGAGAGATGTTGTATGGATCTTGAAGGAATAAGCACACTGGTCTCAAAGGACTAATATTATATTATGAAGTCTCTTACTCAAAGTCCAGTTCAATTTATAGAAGGAAAATAGTCTTTTAGCAGAAGACAAAAACTGAAAATATGCTAGCAAATGCGGCGCGCGTGTTCAGGAACTCAAGGTAAAGTATTTTGGGGAAATTAATTTGCGTTTACTAAATAAATAATCATTTTAAAAAAAATCATTTTTTGTCAAGAAATACCAAAAAAAAATATATGACCTACCTCCATTTTATCCCCAAAAGTAAGCAAGCTTATATCCATCGTGTTGGAAACTTGTGTAATTTGGCAAGGCCGTTTGAAGTTCGTTACTGCAAACTCTTTTCGGCCAAAGCCGCTGTTGTCTTCCGAAAAAACAATTTCTCACTGTTCTCTCCCCACACAATGGGCATGTATGTATTAAAACGTCGCATGACAATCTTAATCGTAGCGAAAACTTTTCCGTGTTTTTGTTTCTTCCCCGAACTGAGCGAAAACCAAACACAGAAGGAAAGAGCCAATCACAGAGCAGATTAGAATGAGGCATTCTCAATTCTGGTAACCAACCAGAAATGGCGTTGTATCGAACTTTACCAGATCTCACATTTCGACATTCCCGAACCGACGACTGAGATCGGGGTACGAGATTACCATGAAACTACCCTGAAAAACCGGAAACTGATACTTTTTGAAAACGAGCAACGAGCAAGGAAAGGTGAAAATCCTGTAACGGCAGTAAAAAGTTAAGACTCCGGCTGTGAATCATTTTATTTCGTCAGTACTTCTTTTTATTAATGTGATATAGATAATCAGTTACCGATCGGAAACTCTTCGATCCGATTTTCACTTCTGCGCAGGAGATTTTACGCACATCTGTGTGGGATCAACGTGAAACTCGGCTATCTGACACGTACTTTTTCTTTGGGTGAACGACACCATTCATATAAAGTGATTCTTTTTTACTTTTTTCTGATTTTCATGTTTATACTTTAAACATAATAACTGAAGTAGCTGCAATCAACATTGTGACGCAAAAAACAGGTGTTTCTCAGTTCTTTATGCCTGGCTTCCCCCTCGTTCGTCGATGTTTATTCCCCGCTTATGCTTCAAGTAATATTACAATCTCGTACCCAGAGTCTTCAGGCTTTTTGGTCAGCGGGGCAACGCCGGGAAGACTCTGGGGACATCGAATTTTATTACCGCAGGATTTCTGCGGTAAAACAATGGAAACCGTTACGGAACAGCCAATCAAAAAAATTGAATTTTTTCGATGTCCCCAGAGTCTTCCCGGCGTTGCCCCGCTGACCAAAAAGCCTGACGACTCTGGGTACGAGATTGGTAATATTAAAACACGAGCAGGGGTGTTTTATCGGGTTTAAAACCACGAGGCGCAGCCGAGTGGTTTAATAGACCCGATGAAACACGTGCTGCGAGGTTTTTGAACGGCTTCAAAAACATCCCTGGTAAGGCGTGTGTCAATTTAAATCATAACAGTTATGCTTTTGTGATTGAAGGTATTAAATTAGTATGCAAGAAAATCAAATCTCACACGTGTTTTGAACGTTTCTTCTACTAACCAAAAAGGACATTTCGGAAGCCTAAAAATGCCGAGGAAGAGAGCAATTTAATCCAGAATGCTACCCCAAAGTCAACACTTGCAGTGACAAAGTAATCATTGAAAATTTTTCTGGAATGGAAGAATTGTAGGAAAAACAAAAATGCAGCAATCGATAAGTCTAAAGTGCAATGCGTGGACACTAATATCATGGCCAATATGACGGGTGAGTCACTGAACTTTTGGCTGATTAAATTTGTCGAAGAACTGTGCAAATAAAACAGGGTTTTTAACTGTTTTTTAAAGTAGCGGACATACTTCTGAAAGCACCGGACGTGAATGGCGCAAGTACCTTGGGGGGCCTGGGGGCATGCTTACCCAGGAAAATTTTAAAATAGAATACTCAGAAACGCCATTTCCAGCGTTTCTGGAACCAAGGAAACAGTTTCCTAGGTAATGCTGGCGCTCCCTAAAATTCTCTTTAAAAGGTAAATTACTGAATGAAAATGGTCAGTTGGTAGGGGGAGGGGGAGGGAGAATGGCAACAACAGAATTTTCATTGGTTTATCATTGCGAATTTATTTGATTTTCAAAACTGTTTGGTAACTTGGGTTGTAGTCCATTCATCAAAAGTGTAGTCTACTCATCAAGGTCCGAGCCAAAAGCTGAATCATTACTGTCTCTGAAACGAAAAAGTCACTTCAATAGGCCTTATCACGGTTTTCGACGCCATTTTGACGAGTAGGCAAACAGGCTCAAAATAACAGTGTTTGTATGGAAATCCGATATCAAATAATTTTCATGAAACATCTCTTCTGAAAAATTCATGAAATGGAAACGTTTGGCACTAGGAAAAAGATTTTAAGAAAAAAGATTGGAGGGATGTAGCTGTGCCAGAAAGCGTCCAGTCGTGTTGTGAACTTTCCATACATTTGTCTGTATAGCGAACCAGCCGTGAACTGTTCTAAAAATATCTCGCGGGGAAAAAAATACAGGGAAATGTATGGAAAGTTCAAAACACGACTGGGCGCTTTCTGGCACAGGTACATCCCTCCAAGTTTTTTCCTAAAATCCTTTTCCTAGTTCCAAAAGTTTCCAATTCATGAATTTTTCAGAAGCGATGTTTTATGAAAATTATTTCACATCGGATTTCCATACAAACACTGTTATTTCAAGCCTGTTTGCCTACTCGTCAAAATGGCGTCGAAAACCGTGTTAAGGCCTATTCCGTTGAAATGAAGAGGGGAAACCAATAAAATATCCCGCCGCTCAATAAGCAAAGAAAAAAAGAGTTATATGGCCGTTTTGAAGAATGTAATTGATTATTCTATTATCCTCTAGTTAGTATGTTCATGAAATGCCTTATTAGGAAAAATATATAATACAGTAGTAAAAAAATCGCCAATATTGGTCTCAAAGTACCGGACGTGGAATGGCAAACGACCGGACGAAACGTCCGGCCTCCGGCCTCAAATGAAAACCCTGAATAGAATGGTGAAAGGTATCCTCCCCGGTCGCTGTACAGCATTGTGTGTGGAATTCAGCGCTTTCTGGAAGATGCAAGTAGTAATTAATTCATATTCATAAGTCACGTGCAGTTTCTTTATATCTGATAAAACACCACATACTAACGAGGAATGTTTCATTACCTGATAAAACACCGCATACTAATAAGGAGGAGGTTTATCGATATTAAGTCACTACATGTGACGTATTATCGACCATTGGATAAGGCAATGGGCTTATGAATTATAAATGAGTCTTTGAATACTTGTACTTGCTTTGCTCCCAGCAAACCGCTGCATGTCGCCGTGTACTACAGTAGAAACCCGCTAACTCGAACAAAATCCGATTTCCCCTGGATTTGACCCCCTATTGTCAGTCATTTACTATCAGCTAACTAGAACTAGATTAGCTCGAACTCCCGTTTACTAGAATAAATTTTACTTTTCCTTGACCCAAATTCACCCCAGTAACTCGAACGCTATTGTAAAAACGCCTGTCAACAAACCTCATAGTATCGGGAGTGCCTCCCGCCAAATTTTATTATGCTGTTTATAATTTTCCAATGCGGTTCTAAGCATTTCCAATGAATCTTCAATGCTGTACTGCAGTCTGTGGAATTTTATTGATATCGTTGTGAATAATGTTGTGCATGTTAAATTATATTATGCATGTTTCCAATGCTGACCGCGTGTTCAATTTTTCCGGCTCGGAATTTATGTTATCCGTGTTCTCAGTGTTGTTCGGATGATCGCAGTTATTGTTTCTTGTGTCAGTATTGGATTTTATTTTTCGTTCATTCGTGTTTCGAATTTTCTTTTTCTAAATCCGCTTCTTTCATGACTTAACGGGGGTAGCCTGGTACTGCAACAAATTTGCCAACATGGCGGACTCGAAAGTCGTACGAAATCTTTTGTGGCATGGGTAAATTCGATTTTACAACTTCTAAATGCAGCTAATTATATTTTGACTCTGATAGTCACGCCTCTGTGTTCTATCATGTCAAAAGTCTAAATAACACAACAACAACAACAACAACAACAATTTATTAATACCAAAACAGAAAGAAATTATAATTGCATGTGATTTGGACAATTGAAAATATTGGTAGCAGGGCACCCAAAATAACTAAATATGACGAGCTAAACAAGTCGGGTGTCTCTTCATTTTGTTTGGTCGGGTGAAAACAGTTATAAATGTGATTGAAACTTAGTGAATAATAGGGAAGTAACAGATAACGACGCCAACTGTGAATCATTATTTTTGTTTTATTAGTGCTTAATTTACTATTAATGTCAAATACTATTACTATTACTATTCACGTCGATACCAATTGTCCTGGCGCGACAGTCAATATAAAGTCATCAGTTCGTAAATTATGATCATCCGGGTGAGTGTAGTCCTAAGAAGGACTGTTTGAGGTGACATTGAGTCACCCGGATGATGATAATTTACGTACTTATGACATGACTCCTAGGTTCAAGCCATAAACAGTCAATATAAAGATCACTCTTTCAAAACTCACGATTTACCTTACACGTTGAACGTAAAATTGCAGAGGTAATTGCGATTAACAAAGATCTGTTGGATTAAACACCTGTTCTTCGATCCATTTTCTCTCGATTTCCACACGCCCACCACACTACACGCTCATCCTTCAACAAGCTGTACTTGCTACCTTGCAAAACACAGTCCTTAAATAGAATGTTAAAACCTCATGCTAAGATGTTTATTAGATATTTATTTTCACATTTCTAGTTGTGCCAGATCGGAGTTACGAAATTATACGGTGTTATAGAAAGTGTCGCCAGGACTCGGTAGTCACATTTTTACATGATATAGAATACGCTCTAGATTCGTTCCAACGTGCATATTTCCAATTTGACAGCAACGTTTTGAAAAAAGGCAGTGCATTTGGAGAAACCGATTAATTCGTATTGGCGTTTTTTTTTTTTTTATTATTGTTTTGTGGTCAGTCTTCATGGCAACCACAACATTTTGTGAGTCTTTGTGCCACAATTCCTTTTTTGTGTGTGGGTTTATTTCTTTAGTTCTTTTTTTTTTTTTTTCAATGTTACGATCATGATATACCTCAACACGGGATCTTGTTTTAAGTTGCCTCACTCAAATATGGACTTTCCGAGTTCAAAGGACCCAACGCCTCCAGCAGAGGCTTGAACGTTTGGTGCTTCTTCACTCATGCTGACTTAACAACTCTTTCTGATAGACTTGATTGGCCTTCTTTTTCATTGTACTTCGCCTCTTTATATCTCTTTATACCACTTTCCCATTTAACGTTAGCAAAGCGACTTCTAGGTGTGACACAAGGATCTCCAAAATGATGGGTGATATTATTGACTCACACAGCCTCGCTTGTCGATCTATCTGCCATATTCTATTGGGCCGTCTGTTCTTTCTTAGGTTCTTGAATGAGACTTCTTCCACATGCATCTTTAAGGAATTCGACAAGGGCCGAGCAAAGTCGTCTGGTTCGGAAAAAATACATGACAGGGTTGATGCCACTGGAGAAAAAAATGCAGAATTTAGCTAAGAACCCAGGCCATCCAGCGCGACTAGCATTGGAATTTAGATGACCAAATCGAAGAAAAACAATATGAAAGGATATAACACACCAAGTACACAGTTTTTGCAGCCTAAATATCTATCCTCAGTCTAGCCTCGGCCTGCAGCTGAGCCAAGTTTAGGCGTTCTCTCTGAAGAAGAAAACGAGACGCATTTTTTTATGTTTCAGTACATTTGAACTGGCTTAACATGCGCTTTACATATATTACTAGTTAACCTATTTTTTTTTAATTTACCAAAAAAACATCTAGCCAATAAAAGAGAATCCATAGTTTCATCTGAAAATCATATCCCATCCTTTACAACAAATCATCATTTTCTGATTCTATAAGTATTGAATGCTGAGGTGTGATTGGTCAAGACCACAATTTAAACCAGTTTTTCTGTCGTCTTCACCTGGCAATATGTGGAAAGCCGTTCATCACCAAATTGCATTGCAAGCTCAAAACATGCTTATTTGCTGGAAATGATCTCTGCAGTTGTGGGCTTGAATAAAAAGTTCAACCGCACTAGCGTAATTGCATATACTGAAACCTCCTGGTCAATCAAAGTGACACTATCGTTAACTCGTGGATGTGGCTGATGTTCAAGCCATTTTCAATGCAACCAGACTCTGGCCTGGCTTCTGTTGATAACTTTTAAACCGATAAAAGGTCGAACTTCTTATCAGCCATTTCTTTTAATTAACAGAAAAATTCAGTACTTAGTAGTGAGTAATGAATTGTGAAATATGTACAGTTATTAATTTTTACAGTGTAACCTCAGCTATTTAAAAAAACCCTTCAATTTTTCGACACTCCCGATTCTTTGAACCAGTAGTTGTTAATGTTCTTGGATTTGCTTCAGTCAGATTTTACTTCCTATTTTTTGAACAATGCAGTCGTTTCAATCAGTACCTGAGGATTAACGACAGTGGAGACAGACCACAAGCCACTTGTACCAATATTCCAGAAGTCGCTACACTCCGCACCAAAACGGCTGCAAAGATTACATAAGTACAATCTTCATGTAAAGTACCTTCCTGGATTACAGATTTATATTGCTGATATGCCAACACAGAAATATCACAGAATATCCCTGATCTTCCAGCTCAGCCAGGAGCAATTGCTTTTTCAAGAGATTGCTGACATCAATTAAGCTGATTACATGCGCTTATCACAAGGGACTCATCAGCAAATCAAACAAAGCACAATTGCAGATGCTGCATTGCAAAGTCTCACGAACACGATTATGACAGGTTTGCCCCTTACCTAAGAGGAAGTTCCTGAGTTTGTATCCACGAGTATTGAAACTACAAAGAAGAGTTAACAGTTCGAGATGGGGTCTTGTACAAAGGAATGAAAGTGATTGTCCCTGCTTCTATGAGACCTCAGATGATTACAAGAGTTATAGGTATAGTTATAGGAATTATGAACGCTTTTGTCGTGATTTCTTGCGCCCCAAAAGTTACTTCTTACGTATTGTATTCCTCGAGGGGGTGCTGGCCCTGCTTATCCGATCCATTCTTCCTGAAGACAATAACTGCGATATGGATGCACTTCCACATTGACTTCTTGCTTTGAGTTATTGCCACTCGGTTGTGGGCTTTTGCCATCGGATCCTGCAGCCCCCGTAAAGTCTTGGCTATCCACCACGCCAACCGAACATCACTTTCATACCTCCTTGAATGGCCTTTCTTTTCGTTGCTTCTTGTCTCTTTACAAGTTCGTACATGGCATTCACCATTTACGTTCTCAACGAAGCCTCCGTCTGTTATATTGGGCTCCTCGGATTCATGAATAATTTTATTGCTTACTCCAACCTTTCTTGTTATCTTAAATGGAATTCGAATACCCCATGGGCCCATTTCACCTTCCTTTGATCCTTGGAATGGACTTCTTCCACAGGGATCTTTAAGAAGCTGTTTCAATGCGGAGCGAAATCTTCTGGTTCGGAAAGAATTAATGATGGGGTTGATTCCACTGGAGATAAAAATGCAGAATTGAGCTAAGAACCCAGGCCATCTATCATGCCTTACATGGGACCTTTGATGACCCCATGCAGAATGGAAGGTCGCAGGGATGTAACAAACCAAGAATGCAAACACTTTTATCGCCACAGTTTTTGCCGCCTGGATATCCATCCTCAGCCTAGCCTTTACCTGAACTTGAGGCAAGTTTAGGTGTTTTCGCTACAAGAAAAAAAAGAAAAAAAAGATCAAAATTAGTGGTTTTATTTGCATATTATTTTTATATTTTCATGGACAGGAGAATCGAAGCATACAACTGTTCACATCTCATGATTATACGCCGTTTCGATGAATACAAGTTCAAATGGTAGAATTCGATCTTCCAGTTTCATAGTTTTGTCGCTGGAAAATACCTGTATATATTTAAAACTGCAAACAAAAGATGAAATGGTTTTATATTCCACAGCCGTGTTGCACGAATCGTTAATTATTTGCGTAACCTGTCACCTAATAGAGCCGATATTCCATTAATTTTTGTATGTTTCTCACTTCTCCTCTTGTTGTAGACTTTTGGACACAATAAACCTTCATTAGTGATGTAGAACTTTCCATTTGTAAGCCGAACTGGCCAGCCAGACCGGTCGGTCCATAAATGGAGTGTACGAATATGAAGGACTGATTCTTCGAATTCTTCAAAATGGCACATTCTGAGAGGAGTGTGAGCCATTTAACAGCAATTAAAAAATGGGGCATATAAAATGTAATTCAAATTGGTGCATCCCGTTTGCCAAATGATTCAACTGCCCGGCCAGTTCTCATAGTCACTGAATGAAAAGCGCCCCTAAATAAACTTGAAACTTCCTATTCTTTGTTTTTCAAATTCGCGTTATAGTTGTTTAACTTTTACTCACCTGCTATTTCTTCTTTCTTCGCACCGAGTAAATCACCAAAACCCCAAACGTTATAGCACATACCATCAATAAGGCCATTAATGGACCCACAAAAATATTTATCTTGGCGATAAAAAGTCTGACGATACTCCAAGACATGTTCGTTCTCAAGGTCGCCATCAAGATGGGGCAAAACGGTTGACGAGGTCAAGACAACACAGACGAACCATTCAACGAGGACTATGGCAATGGCTTTTTCGTTTGTCTTCCAGGTAAAATATCTCAGGCCAAACGTTAGCGACAGAAACATGTTTACTAGCAGCACCAGCATTGAGACGAGATGGAGAAAGGTGAACAGGCGGGTAAAATATAGCACAATAATGGCCAGTACCTTTCCCTTAAACCAGCTCACCCCTATAACGCCATACAGAAAGAACAGGGGCATGTTGATGAACACGTTCAGAAAATCTGCAAGCGACAAGTTCGTTAGAAGCATATTTGGGAAGGTGCGCAGTTTCTTGTACCGAGCTATGATACCAATAACAAGCCCATTGCCAAATAATGAAAAGATAGCCAGCGATGTGAGAAGCGCTGCCATGGCAATTTTGTCGGTATCCATGGCTTTCCTACGATTTGAGAAATGGTAAGACGTGGTTTTAAGCACTGCGTTCAATGATGTTCAAAGTAAGGCTGAAAATTATTAAAATAAGATTTCAGTTCACCTGCATGTCGGTTTGATTTCTCTCGAAACAAAAAAGAACGGGGCGGTCCCATGCCGCTTGTTAAGTTGTTAAGTCCTGCGGTATAATTTCGGTTAAAAAAGAGCAATGTATTGTTTCGAAGATAAAAATCTTCTGACTAAAGTTTTGTTTCGTTTGTTTTCTATTGAAAGAGCTGAACCAATGGTATATCCGTAAGTATATTTTGGTCGTATTTTTGAGTGTGTATTTAAGTTAAATGTTTTAAAAGTGAAAATACTGCATGTTTAAAAACGAACAGAGACTAATGACAAAGAAAAAGGCAAAAATATATGTAACAGTAACAGCCAATGACACTAATTGTGTACGATAATTTAATTGGGTTTTATTTTCAATCTTAAGTGAAATAGATAATTAATAACTGAGCGGAATCTTATAAGCGACGAAAATAAATAACAGCTTTATTTTCCGCTTTTCGTTTCGGTCAATCTGGAATTCATTCAGAACTTAAAATTCCCATTTCTAAAAAAACTTTTAACGTCTTCTTTCATCGAAAAAGTGACTGTTTGCTTGTCTTCAACATTTTTCTCTCCCTGGTTTTTACAAATTCATGTTGAAAGTGAAATCGCCGAAGCAGTTTAGATCCGCAACATGATTATGCTAGGAGCAGGTGTTTCTTCATTCTTTAGGCCTTTTCCTTTTTTTGATATATTTGCTCTTTTTGATGACAAAATTTATCAACATGCTCTATGGCAAATGTTTTTGTCATAGAAAATTTGTCAAATGCAAACATTTGCTCGATATATTTGATCGTGAAGATGGGTCTGCAAAGAGAATTTGTCGAGGTTATGCAATATAGATGCAGTGGCCAGACTCTCCCCTAAGCCTCACTCTATTTTTCTTCTCCGCCGTGTAAACGTTATTACCGACACATAGATTAAACAACTCGTCATTGAAAATTTGCTCATCCGTACACGAGGGCAAATCATTTACCAAAAGACATCGTTAAAGAAAATCAAGTTGCTCGCGTGGATAGGACTCTGTATCGCTCGACACTGAACTTGCTCCTTGCTTTTAGAAGCCCTCTTTACTTGCTCTTTATTTGTGTTAGTCATGCATGTTGGGATCTGCAACTGAACAGCTTGAAGAATAGTCTACGAATGGCTATTCTGCTGTTTTGATTTGCCTTTCCGTCTTTAATAATATACATACAAACATTTCTGCATTCGGATTGGTGGAGATCGTCTATATTTATCCTAAACGTAGTGCTGAAATGTGAAATTGATTGCAGGAAGTTGAAATTGGTACAACAAAGTTAAAATTAAAATGATTGGCAGGTACGGAAATTTGCAAATCGGCTGTCTTGAAACAAAATGGCGAACAGGTTTGAAGAGACTAACAGTATTTTATTTGAAAGTTTAAAGGAAAATGTAAAGAAACTCAACAAAGCCCAATTAAAGACCTGGCTAAAAGTTTGGAGGTCTTGGACAGCACAAAAGGGCTACTACCAAAATATTGAAAACTATGAACAGGAGGCACTCAACAAAATTCTCGAGGATTTTCACCTAACAGTGCGTAAAAAAGACGGGAAAGACTATACGAGCATGACAGTCTTCGCACTGCAATTGAACGTTACCTATAAGAAGGCAAGGTTACAAATAATCCATAATTAGAGACCGAGAGTAAAAACGTTCGAAGCAAGTTCTTGAAGGTAAACTTCGGCTACTGTGACAACAAGGTAAGCTCAAAGTAAAGCGGTCGAACAAGTCTCGGAAGTATGACAAACACTGAATTAAATGAGCTGTGAAAAAGTAAAAGGCTTTGAAGCACAAGTCCTGGTACAAACCGTTAGGTGGCTCCTGACTCAATATTTTGGCCTAGTGCATCATGTTGAGGATTTCTATGTCGGCTTGGACGAAAACAAACGTTGAATTCATCGAGAATCAGGCTAAAACACGCCAGTCTTGACTGTCTACAAAGCCCCGGCTCCTGAAATCCAGCCAGTTCGAAAACATGCCGAGGACAGTGATTGACTTCAGACTTCTTTTAACATTGACTTAAAATTTTGCTTTGTGATTTGAAAAACTTGCTCTTTTTAGAGAGTTGGTATTTTAGCATGTTTTCCGCACGAATGAACATGTATGTCAATCAAGCTTGTCATTTTTGAAACCAATCAAACACATGAAGGCGGAGCATTAGTTGAGGGACAAGAAATAAACAAAAGTTCATTTGAAATTTATTATTAACAAATAATCACATTATTTTTCTGGTGCAATTTGGAACAAATGAGCACTTTTAAAATTTTAAAAGACCATTTATTGCACGAGCCCACATTTTGTTAACCTTTTAAGATTTTGCAAGTGCTCATGTATTCCAAATTGCACGAGAAAAATCATGTGATGACCTATACAAACAATCTCGTAGCAGAGCGGACGTCTTCTGATACGTGACAACTGAATGTTTGATTCCAAGAATTTGGCTTGATTTGAAAACAACAGGGGCGGATCCAGGTGGGTGCAGTGGATTGGTCGTTTAAGGTTAAAATTATAAAAGGGAACCGAAGTATCACAACTGACTCGACGGCCACTTTTACTCAACTGATGAAGAATGGAGCTGGAACACACACTAAAACAATGGGCAATGGACTAAGAAGAGACATCACGACAAACTTCGGACATATATATTTTGAGCTTTGCTTGCGCAAATGAACGTTTTGAACCAATGCGACTACTCTTGCTGCTCTACAAGGCCACCTAAGTAGAAGTATATTTGAAATGAAATCGACAATCGTCGTTCGAACGCATGTGCGAAAAGGTCTTAGCTCTTTCAGAGCTAGTGGGATCTAGTGAACAACGCCCGTGCATTTGCGGTATACAGCGGAATCGGGATTACACCCCAACAGATTCAGTGTCACAGTATCCGAGGGAACAGTGGCAATACCTTTCCTGGACATAATTTTCTGAGTTCAGCAAACAAATGTGGGCATATTAAGAACTCTGTGCTCTCATTCCTACTGTAACCGTCTCGAAGTCCAAAGAAGCCATGGATGAAATTAGTAAAGCACTGCAACAGAAGTGAGATCACGTACTGTGGCGACTTCCGCCAACCTTTGAAAGTGATCTGTTTCGCTGGGCCAATTACTGGGAGCGTCAAGCAGTGTCAGACAAAGTTTACGTAACCTGCCGTATAGAGACACATGCAAACAACTTATTCTTTCCTAATATCGGAGAACTTTTAACGATCCTTGCGATGTTACAGATGTGAAGCACGATGGCTGAAACATCACATCACACGTGGCTAAAGAACACAATGACTACCGTCCGACAATCCGACGTGGCCGACAAAGTCGCAATGCATGGAGACACAATCACACAATTAGACTGCCCTCCGCGCGTCGTCTTATTATGTTGTTACTAAATCCTGTTCGTACCACGGACACCATCTTGTCTTGTGTGTCCGGGAGAGCAGAAATCTTTAGCCACGGGCAAGTGTGCTCTCTTTGTTTGTGACGGAGCGCAGATGTTCACAGTACCTGTCCCCAAGCCTGTATCCAGTTTCGCTTATATGTACGACAGAGTGCATGCACAAAGAGTAATAATGTAAACGAGAATCTCTGCCGGATCGTCAACCGTCCTGGATAGGGGTGTTGATCTGGGACAATGGGTTAGTATAGACGCAGGTAAAGGTTCCAGTCGAGTCATCTCCAGTATTGATGTTGGTTTAGAGACTTCTGCGGACCACCGAGGAGTCTTTGAAATTGGTTGAGCTGCAAAACAAACCGAGGAAATACAAGTGTTTGAAGATGTTCTTGGTCTCGGGATTAGTTTGAAGTAAGGTGAAATTGTTGGTTAGTTTTTTCTCGACTCGCAGTTGACGGGATTGAAGCCTAAAATTAAGGGGATTACTTTCTTGTTAGAGTCTGCGTCGTAGGATGGTCGCATAGCTTCCTCGCGGGTGATGGTGTTGACGCATCGGAAGGCTCGATCTACGACTGTTCGTGAATAATTACAGTGTAAGAAGAAGGATGCTTCTGCTTTGGAAGTCGTCCTCGTCGCTGAATATTACTTTGAGCCGCGGAGAAACTGACTGTACGGGATAGTCTTCACATCCACCGGGTTTGAAAATGAAATGTAAGATAGGAGTGGGAATCAGTTTCTTGTACTTTATTGTTGTTTTTAGCCCTTGAGAGGTTGGTTTGAGATAAAGGTCTAGAAAAGGCAGTTTATCTTTGGACATGGTCCAGGTGAACTTGAGGATAGGATGGATAGGATGGACGTTGTTGACAAAGTTGGTGAACTTCACCACCACCTTAAGCTTACCGTTAATTGTCCATTGAGCAGTGTTCTTTTTTTTTTTTTTAACACGCTTTATTTAAATACGCAATTACACTTAGGTTGCTTACACTTATATAAATTACTTACACTGTATACAGTATTTGAATTTTACAAAATCGAGCCTCTGCATCAGCTTACATATGTGAGTTAAGAAAAAAAATGCATCACATCATTCATTTTGATTGAGAGCAGAAATTCCTTTCAAGCACATTTTTCTAATTTCCATTGAATAGTAAGTTTGTTTACAAGTTCATCTAAAGACAATTCTTTCTGAAGGTGTTTAGAGGAGTACATACATTGTTTGACCAAGATGATGAGTAAATCTAGCCTGCGTCTTTCGGGGTCCGAGAGCGCATCAGTTACATGATGTATATCACGAAAGACAATTTGTTCGTTCGAGAGTGTTATTGTAGTACCTTGGCACTGGTTGAACCATGATATAATTTGCGAGTAAAGTTTTACAGACTCCCTGCAATCAATAAAGGTGTGTTCTATTGAGCAGTTTATTTTCTCATCATTCTTAATTGTGTGGGATACACGAAACTGGGCCGTGTTAGAGAAACTCTGGCCAAGACTATTTCGTGTTCTGTACATATGCAACAACTTCGGCGATTATTCGTAAACGCCAAAATCCATGCAAAACAGAACAACAGAAAACTGACGGGCAAACGTGGAACGAAAACCAAAACTCGTTTGCTTTGATTTGTTTTCTTTAGTTTTCTGGAGGGAGATTTGTTCTATATTTTTGCTTTTGTCGCTTGTTTGGTCTCTTTTTTTTTTTTTTTTTTTTTACAGTTTGCGATCAGGAAATGCCTCCACACAGACCTGTATTAAATGATCAACACAAGGTTTTGGACTCAGCTGTGAATTTTCTTCAAAGGACTCAGCCCCTGCAGCAGAGGATGAAATTCTATGCTGGCTCTTCATCCATGCCGCCTTAACAACTCTCCCTGACAGACTTGATTGGCCTTTTTCGCTGCTTCTCGCCTCTTCGCAGTTTGGTACATTGCTTTCCCCTTGGTCGATATCAGCGTGGCCACCGGGTGAAGCAACACTTGGATCCCCAGATTTATGGGTGATTTTGTTGCTTGCCATAACCTGTCTCTTCTTCGTACCTGCCATCTCCCGTTGGGTCGTTTTCTGTTGCTTAGGCTCTTCAAAAGGCGTTCTTCCACATGGATCTTTAAGAAGTTGTACAAGAGCCGAGCGTAATCTTCTGGTTCGGAAACAATAGATGACGGGGTTGATTCCACTCGAGATAAAAATGCAGAATTGAGCTAAAAACGCAGGCCATCCAGTAGAACTGGCATTTAACCTTAGACGACCCAACAAAGCAAATGATATGAATGGCATGTGACACAACAAGAAAGCAAGCATTATTATGGCTACAGTTTTTGAAGCCTGGATATCCATCCTCAGTCTGCTCTCGGCCTGGATCCGTTGCAGGTTAAGAAGATCTCTCTGAGAAGAAGGAGCGTACAGTATAAGATGTATTTAGAAGTATATTTGTATTTCTGGAGGTGGATCATATTGGGAACTCCAAGCTTTCTCTTGAAAAAAATGATGAAGCGATTTAGTAAGAATTCGTTGTGATGGGTAATCATATTTATGATTAAAATCTTTGAAACGGTGATAATTTTTATCAGGTATGGTGGGCTTTTTAGTTTTCGTTGATAACACAGATCTTACCACTATAACAAGAGCTACATCAGGCACAAGTAAATTTAAATTTAATTTAATTTTAATTTTAAAATAAGATGATCGACAATAGTATCTTTTAAAAGGCAAAATTTACTTCTATGCGAAGAGAACACAACTTCCATGACTAATTATTTTGATGCAAGTGACATCAAAGAAATTGCCAATGAAAGGAAATTCAAAGAGCATTGTTTTCGCACTAGAGTCAACTCCCTTTATTGCGGACATCCTCAGGACCGCAAGGTAGTGTCCTTAATGTCCTTAATAGCGAGAGTCAGTCAACTCTCGCCTTGCAGACACCTCACTATTACGGACACCCCGATAATACGGAAAACAGCTAAATCCCCGGCAAAACTAAATTACAGACGTTTGACAGAAATAAATTCCCGCTATTACGGACTCTCGCTATTATAGGACACTAACTCACGGTCCCGAGGGTGACCGCAATAAAAGGACGGTTGACTGTACTCAGTTTTGCGGAGCAGTCAGTATCAATGGTTTCTGGTGTACTAAATATTGGGGTTTAATAATTTTGTCAACAACGCGAGAAGAAAAATAGTTTCGTTTAAGGGTTTCTGACGCGTTTCAAGATCTTTATGAAGATAGGAATTGATGTTATTGATTTTCAAAATTCTTTAGACTTGTTTGATATCTAAATGAAGAAAACTATAAAAGTTAAAAGTCCAGCGTATGTTTTCTTATGACAGCTGAACTTCTCGCAACCATGCACTGAAATAACACATCTGGGAAAATGAAGTTTACCATCAACTTGTTTTTGAAAGTGAATTTAATGTTACGTAACGCGGTCTAAAATTGAGGTAATTAAATTAATGACAGCGTATAAATCAATATCCTTTAGAAGTTCACATCACCTAATATATAATAGCTTCACTCACCTGCACTTTCTTTCTTACTCGCACCGAGTAAATCACCAGGACTCCAAGCATTATGGTCAATACGATAAATAAAGCCATGGATGAAGCAGAAAGGTATTTACCCTGACGAAAAAACGTCTGACGATACCTAAGAACATGAGCGTCTCGAAGGTCGACGTCATGGAGAAGCAAAACGGTTGACGAGGTCAAGACAACACAGACGAACCATTCAGCGAGGACTATGGCAATGGCTTTTTCGTTTGTCTTCCAGGTAAAATACCTCAGGCCAAATGTTAGCGCCAGAAACATGTTCACCAGTAGCACAAGCATTGAGACAAGATGAAGAAGGGTGAACAGTTGGCTAAAATATAGTACAACAATGGCCAGTACCTTTCCCTTGAACCAGCTCACCCCTACAACGCCATACAGAAAGAACAGGGGTATGTTGATGAACGCGTTCAGAAAATCTGCAAGCGACAAGTTCGCCAGAAGCATGTTTGGGAAGGTGCGCAGCTTCTTGTACCGAGCTATGATACCAATAACAAGCCCATTGCCAAGTAATGAAAAGATGGCCAGCGATGTGAGAGGCGCTGCCATGGAGATTTTGTCGGTATCCATGGCTTTCCTACGATTTAAGAAGTGGCAAGACGTGGTTTTAAGCACTGCCTTCAGTGATGTTCAAACTCAGGTTGAAGATTATTAAGGTAAGATTCATGTTCACCTGTCGGTTTGATTTCTCCCGAAACAGAAAAGAGCTCGGGGCGGTTTCATGCCGCTTTTCAAGTTGTTAAGTCCTGCGGTATAATTTCGTTTTTAAAAGAGCAACGTTATTGTATCGAAGATAAAAATCTTCTGACTTAGGTTTTGTTACGTGTGTTTGCGGTTTCTAGTCCTAAACCAATAGCATATCCGTAGGGATATCTTGGTGATATTTTTTGAGTGTGTTTTCTAGTGAAATTCGTCCTAAAAGTTCAGTCCATTAACGAGATCGAAAGTAAATTGTCAGGCAGAATTAAAGACGCTAAAATTGTAGATAATTAAAAACTTGTTTTTGTTTCGAAGCTTATCAATCCCTAAAAAAAGTAATGTTTCCTTTATTTTGAACTCAATTCGCCTTCGAAATAGTCGAAATTTATCGGGCGAAGAAAACATTTGTCGACACTAGTCGGTTGACAAGATGAAGTGTTTTAAAAGTGAAAATGCTGCATGTTCAAAAACGACCAGCGACCAATGACAAAGAAAAAGGCAAACATATATGTAACAGTAACAGCTAATGACACTTATTGTGTATAATAATTTCACTGGGTGTTATTTTCAATCTTAAGTGAAATAAAGAATTAAAAACAGAGCGGAACCTTATAGGCAGTGAAATATAACAAATGGTTTATTTCCCGATTTTCGTTTCGGTCAATCTGTAATTTATTCACAACTAAAAATTCCCATTTCTAACAAACTTTAACGTCTTCTTTCTTCGAAAAAGCGACTATTTGCTTGCTTTCAAAACTTTTCATTTTCTTATTTTTACAAATTCATGTTTTTAAAAAAGTGTAAACCCCGAAGCAGTTTAGATCCGCAACATCATTTTGCTAGGAACAGGTGTTCCTCCATTCTTTACGCCTTTTCCTTTTTACTTGCTCTTCTGGATGACAAAATTTATCAACATGTTCTATGGCAAATGTTTTTGCTGAAAAACAAGCGTTATAGTGTTTTTGTGAAAGAAAATTTGTCAAATGCAAACATTTGCTCGATTTGATCGTGAAGATGGGTCTGCAAAGAGAATTTGTCAAGGGTATGCAAAAAAGATGCAGTGGCCAGACATAAGCCTCACTCTATTTTGCTTCTCCGCTGTGTAAACGTTATTGTCGACACAAAGATTAAAGAACCTGTCATTGAAAATTTGCCTACCCATGCGCAAGTGCAAATTGAAGAAAAAATTGTCCTGCAGATCGATAAGAATTAATTCCCCCGTGGCCGTAGGCTAATGCGGCGTGTCCAGAAAGTGCTTCGCGAAAACGATGGAAAAGTTAGGGATGCTGAAGTTTGCACCGAGTGCTACTTACATCCGGACTTTGTTAAACTGTGAGTACTACAAACCGTCAAGTAGTGTTGGACGTCTCCCTCCGCCAACGAACACGGTGAGGGGGAAAGAGGATGTTCGTTTCAACATCCTCGCATGCAGAGCCGACACAGGAGACATCGTACGCGTTGTGATCGAGATCGAACTTTGTTTATTCCATCGTGAACAAATAAGGGTCAAAAATCTTGATCAAAAAAAGCTATTTACAATTTAAGGGCCTCCGCAGACGAGGCAAGCTGTTTTACCGAGAACTTTTAGACCCTATAACTCGTTCATTGTGCATGCGCAATTCACGAGTCAAAAAAGGGCGTGAAAGGGGCCATGCGTTTGAAACTCTTTTATTTCCAAGTGAAAGTTACATACAGGCTTTCCCCCAAGCATATCACAGAATTTATGTTTATAGTTTTCTCTTCAAGCAGTGACCTTATCATTGGTTTCAGTCAAAGCCGTCATTTGTTACAGCTACTCCCATAAGCTGGATATGCTTGCAGGAAGAGACTTTTTTTTGAGATGTGGTTAAACTAACAAAAAAAGCGGTAATATGTAGCTTCTGCAACCTTCTTGCAAGAATTGCTTCGAGTTAATTTCTGTCTGATTTTTGTGCTCTTGTACAGGAATGCTTTATGGTCGCCAATTTATCTTGAGTTAATAAGATAAATTGGCCGCCATAAAGGGATACAAGAGCTGACATTCAAATCTTAGCCCTTCGTCAGAGCGTGGCATGGAATTGTGGGTTGTGTGGTTAACATAGTGAGTAGTGGAGTTACGCTATTGGTAGAAGAATGGTAACAAGAAAAACAAGAATAAATTAGTTGAATTAGAAGCTTTCATTGATTTTATGAGGTCCGTTTAAGGACGGTGCCTACTAATACCGAAGTATTTTTGCGCGGTTTATTACTATGCGGTAACAGCAGATGTTAGCAAGGGCTATGGAAATCCAAAAAGAAAATTGGGGGTAACCACGCATTGTTTAGAGATAATTAAGCAACAATTATTCTGAAAAGCAGTAAAGTACAAAGCAATGTATGGCATTTTTTCCCAAATTGAAGCTTTATTATCTCTGAAAAATGCATGGTTACCCCCCAATTTTCTTTTTTCTCAAAAGCACTTGCTAAGTTTTGCTTTCCCCGAATAGTTTTAAACCGCGCAAAAATATCCTGTATAAGTGGGCACCACCCATAGGAAACCTGAGTATCTCGAGATGCGCAGAACGTATGCGCAGTAACAAAAGTAGGCACCGTCCTTAAACGGTTTCAACATCTGCTTCATCATGTGTTCAACACTTTGTTAAACCAAATGTTGGGGGCGTTTGAACAGGTCGTCCAACATTGTTGAAAGCGTAAGAAAAACTGTTGAAAGCTTGTTGAAAGTGTGTTGAATCAAATTTTTAAAAATTGGTTTAAACTTCCATTGAACATCAGGCCATACAATATTTCCGTTGTTTTCGAAAATGTTGAATGGCGTTGAAACCGTTTGAACACTCCGTTCAACACTTGCCCATGGTCAAATGTTGATAACCGTTTAAACGGGCCTATAGGGATTAAGAGAGCTGTTTGGGTGAATGTTTGTTCTAAGTTTTTGCGGCCTTTCGTGTTCCGTCTATGTAGTGAGACACAACAGACCACCAGCTGCAGGTGTTTATGAGAATGATTCACAGGCAAACGAAAGCGTTGAGTGACTGGTTTGGATGCGTCTGTCATCCCTTTCAATAGGGAGTCTAAGAAACTACTACGGCGACGGCAACGCGAACGTCACAAAACAATAGGGGGCTTCACACTAGAGCTTGTAAGTATAATCTAAGTGCACTTGAAACCTACTTTGAGTGTGAAGGGGTAAAACCTACCAACTTGAACTTTACTTAGTGACCATGGAAACTTTCGCAGTTCAAAGAAGCCGAAGTACGCCGCCAAGTATGGCCAACACCACACTTGAGAACGTACTTGACCAATAGGGAAAGGGAAACCAATTGAAAGCCACGTGCTGCGGTGCCAGGACAGATAAACATTTTGCCGTGAACTAAAATTAATTTTAAAAAAAAATCAAAATGGATGGTTGGAGATACGCCTCGCAGTTTGAGACTCCATGGAACAGTCTTTTTTGTAAGTAAACATAAAAAAGAAGGAAAAGCCGATTTAAACTTACGATCTTATTTGAATTTCATCTTTACGGACAGCCTGAACCATCGATTTTCAGTTCAGAAGATGTCGCCTGTTCTTTTGTTTTGTCGCCAAGTACTCGTAAACAATGAAGTACCTATGCATTTCCTGTAATGTTAAAACTCTCTGAGTTAAAATTAAAGACAAAATAAAGAGTAAACAACACAAAACGTTTTTCCGTTGTAAAGGCTTCATGATTTTCCGGCGAGCATTTCTGATTTTACCGCGAACGATGATTGACAGCTTGTGCTTCAAGTGTATACTTTGTCACCAGGTGTGAAGCCAAGTTTTCTAAAGTGCGACTTGAGATTTTCAAGTGCACTTGAATCAAGTGCTTACTTGAAACTAACTTAGCTTGTAGTGTGAAGCCAACAAATAGGATTCAATGAGAAAAACAAAGGCCCTGCACGTGCGCTATAAATTTTGGTACATTTCTTTGCCGTACTCGGCCAAACAACAACGTGAAATGACCAAATTCAAGGTTTTGTGGAAAACGTGAGCACATGACGGTAAATTTTTCCATTCTCTGTCTCAACGTGAATGCCGTTCCCAACTTTTCTGTTACTGGATAGTTCGGCCACATTGAACAAGTTCAAAGAATTGGAATAATCGCGAAGTAGTACAAGTAACGCGAACTTGTATTTTTAATCCACGTTTTTGTTGCCGTGACCGTCGTGGATTCTTAAAGTCCCTAATTTCTTCTAGGTGCCGCGAGAAACGGTCACCATCCTTCTCCCTGTTTCGAAAATATATATGTTATTGCAAATGCATGTTACATCAGTCTCTTTATGGTGGCCTTTTTACGTTATTAACTCAGTTCATGAAAACAAACATTTGTTTCACTCCTCTACTGACACAGGACCACAGTTTCTTCAGACAGCCTGTCATACTAACCTTCCTTATCTCTTTATAAACTGTATGCAAATCTTAAAATCCTGTTAATTCTTATTGTTTTCCCTTCCCTTCGTTGAGACCCCTGACACACCCTAAGAGTTCCTCCACTGGAGGTCTATCAGTGGACACCTTACTGCGATGAATAAGCGCCAATTTCCCGTGATTATCCAACACAAAATCTCCTCCCATCTGTGTGGGGTCATCTTCTTCAAACATTGCTACAAGCCTGCGGCCCGCACGCTTTTGTTCAGCATAATAAACAAGGGCAGAGATGCTCCACACTTTTGCCACTGATCGCTTCAGGCCGAGAGCATTGTAAAGCTGGCGCTCATGGTCAACAAACATTCTGAACTCACACTTGGTGTCTTGAAGCCATTTCCTTGCTCCATCCTAGCAATTTAAAGAGAGTAAAAGAAGTTTTCAATAAAATGAGAATAAACGAAAGACTAAAGTGTTAACGCAAATGATATTTCTATCACTCACCATAAGACATGATACTTTAGCACGAGAGACAAATGAATATAGAATAAAATTTCTTGTCTAAGGAAACAACACACAGTCAAGAGACCAACCTGATAGTTATGTATATTTTTTGTTGAGGGGTTTGATTTCCTTATTTTAACTTATTTAAATTATTGTATGCACTTTTTACCTTATTTATTTCTTAGAGTTGTTTAGATGCACGAGCGCTTTTTGTAAACGAAGATTTTTATGCTCGTTGGCGCTACATGGATAAAGAAACGACTGATTGACTGACTGACTGACTGACTGACAGTTGGTTGGTTGGGTTGAGTTGGGTTGGGTTGGGTTGGGTTGGGTTGATTGATTGATTGATTGATTGATTGATTGATTGATTGATTGATTGATTGATTGATTGATTGATTGATTCGAACCACCGACCCTCCAGTCTTCCGACCAAAAGTCTAACATACTAACATCTACACCACCACACCGCCACAATGCACCATAAGTAGCTCATAAAATGAAGTTTTTCATAGGTAGAGCATTCAGGGTAGGGCAGTCTGGTTTGTAAAGTATCCCAAAATATTCAATGTGAAGATAAGTGATCTTAACAATATCTCTGCCGGAAAAGCGCGTGGTTACCCCCAATTTTGGATTTCAAACCTTTCTAACATCTACTTCTCCCGCGTAATCATGAACCGCACAAATATCTTTGTCTTGAGTAGGCACCTTCTTAGAAACACGAGTTTCTTGGACCACTCAGAGATGCACAAAACGCATGCGCAGTAGCAAAGGAAGCGCCGTCCTTAAACTGCCTTCCTCGCATGGTGCTTATGCTGCGAACAACCAGAGGTTGGCGACTTAAACAGAAAATAAATTGAAGATGCAGAAATTAGTAGCACAAGCCATCCTCTTTCTCTGCCATCTTGTTGCATAACCTTCCTACAGTCGACTCCCGATAACTCGAGCCTCGTGCTAACTCAGCCCAAAATCGATTTCCCCTGGATTTCCGTCATACATTTTATGCAATCTTACCCTCGGTAAACTCGAACCCTCAATAACTCGAACCTCCCGCTAACTCGAACCAATTTTCGTTTCCCTTCAGGACATTTTCTATATAACTGTATCCTCGATAACTCGAACCATGTTTTTCAAGACGTAACAGGACAAAACAAACAGCACTGTAGGCCGAAACACTGAATTTACTTTGAAGCAGCCGTGTATTCTTTGACTTTATTTGCATTACACAAAACGTGTCAGTCCAGTTCAAGTTCTCAGTACCTAGTCTTCTCCTGCTGCTTTGTTTTGTTTTGTTTCACGTTACGTTACGTTCTGATTTTTAATTTGGAAATATTGTTCCATTTTTCACTCTACTTCTCTATAATTAAAATTAATTCAAATGTGACACTGTGTGAATAGAAATACAAAGTAAACACCATTTTTTCCCCTATTTCCGGTTATTTGTACTCAACTCCTGATAACTCGAACCTATTGCAGTTTCCCTTGAAGGTTCGAGTTATTGGGAGTCGACTGTATTTAAAGATCCAACATGCTCATCTGGTTAAATCTACAATGTAATATCTACAGTGTCCATCATATAGGTGGTTTGGAACCAATCCCTGGAGATCCAAAAAGACAATGGCATGGCGGCCATGTTGGATGGCTGCCACACCATTGTCTTTTGGATCTCTAGAGATTAGTTGCAAACCACCTATACTACTACCACGGATATCTTCTCACCACATTTCCAAAGCTTACAACTATGACTTGTCCATTCTGAGCTTCAAATTCTGCCTTATGCTGCTGAACTTGGGCTACATGGTCACGTCATGGTAGTCATGCAAAATGCCGCAGAAGAATCAAAACTAAAGATGATGAGGTTAAGAGGTCTTGAATGAAGCAGCATCTAGTAGTGAAAAATTAATCAATTTTAAAGAGTTGGTAGTGCTCACTGTTGTCTACTGACTCTTTAAACAGTTGCCAAAATACCCCCATCACATAATTGAATTTCATGGTTGTATGCAAGAGTGTTAGCCCCAAAACAAGCCAAACAATGCATAACAAACGTGTTTATCTCAGGAAACTAACAACTAACAGAGAAAAAATACTGAAACAAACACAAATTATGGTGAACGAAAAAAATACAAACCACTCTATTATTAGTGAACATATTTCCTCAGCCCCTTGGCACACAATCTCGTACCCAGAGTCCTCAGGCTCTTTGGCCAGCGGTCAGCTGCCTGGAGAGACTCTGAGGTACTGGAATTTTATTACCGCAGGATTTCAGCGGTAAAACAATGTAAGCCGTTACGGGGCAGCCAATCAAAAAATTCCAAATTGTTTTGAATTCTCCAGAGTCTCTCCTGGCGACCAACTGCTGGCCAAAGAGCCTGAGGACTTTGGGTGCGAGATTACTTGCCACTGTGTTATATCAGGGTTTTTGTATTATCAAACAAGATAATGAACTTGACACTGTCATAATACCCTAATTGCAAGGCAGGGTGGTCAAGTGTATCATGACAAATGTTTTGGAATAAAAAGTCTGACAAAAAGGCACCCTTTACATTCACATTGCTGCAATTACCACCATAATCATTCATGACTTGTTCCTGTCTGGCCTCGTAAGTCAGTCAATAGAGGTCGTGGGTTTGATTCCTGCTGATGTCAAAGATCTTTTTCTTTGCCTCATGTGGTGCCCTACTTCTTAACAAGGGCAAACGCTCAGTAGGCAATACTTAGGTTCAATTAAGCACTATAACAAAGTACTACCGAGTCAATTTTTGGAATAAAGTTTTACTTGAGAATGATGTATTATTCAGTAAATGACACAGGCATACTCGGAAAAAAATCCGAGTGCTCCTATCAGGAGTCGAACCTAAGACCTTCCGATTACTAATTCAGATGCTCTACCACTGAGCTACAGAAGACTCCTCAGAGCTAAGGCCATTAAACTAGGTTCATGGGACAAACATCATGCACACTGCTAGGATTTGAATGCAAGTTTGACTTGCTGTTTTTCCAGGGTTCCACCGTATGTGATATAAGCATGATCTGCATGACCTGATCTAAGCATCTCTGTATTTAACTAACCTTTCCGTAGAAACGTCAGTTAACTTGAGCTTACAAGGGCCGTATGACCCCACAACAAGCTCTTTATCCTCCACAGGATCTGAGGAAGGGTTAATCTTAGCATCTACTTCTTCCAAAAAGGAGTTCCACTCCTCCTCTGCCTGATAAAGGCTCTCCTCTGCATCTCGGATGCTTTCAAAATTGTACATCTTTTTTACTGCCTCCTCCATGTCTTTCCTTGACATGACATTTAATGCTTGAAATGTAGTGAAGTAGTGGCCTATCATTGCTCCCATTTTACGCACTTTGTCTTCAAGAAAATTCTCAATAGATCGTTTTGCATTCTCCTGAGCTTCAGCCAAGACGTTTCTTAATGTCTTTTGCAATTTTTCCAGTTCTTTCAGTAATTTTTCCACGGCTACCTGAGGAGTACAGGTTGGATGCATTTAAGGACAGTGCCTACTAATAAACAGGTATTTTTGTGCGGTTTATGACTATGAAGGGAAAGCAGATTTTTTAGCAAGCGCCATTACTCGCATGGTTTTATTGTTGTGCATAGTTCTCGCTTTAGTTCACACCATAGTTCGCATATCTCTATTGTTACCTTGGTTACCTGTTCGCTTCGCGAGTGTGTTAGTTTTGCATTTTGATTCTCTGTTGAATAAACGTGGACGCTCGTTCGAAGTTTCTGCCCTAATCATTGGCGTGGTGGCAGCGTTTCGGTTCAACGGACCCACAAAAGACGTCAAAGTGTTCTTTTCGCCCCTTCGATCGATTGTGTCTGAATTTCGTGAGTTTAACTCTTCAAGATGACTTCCCATAGAGCGCCGAAACAGTGGTCGCTAACCTCGAACGAAACAATTACTTCAATTGAGGCTTGGGAGAACAACCTAAAGTATATTTTGTCCCTCGATCCTAATTTTGCAGATTTTCTTACCGATGGTTCGTCCTGGGGTAAGAAAACGAATGCTTCGCCCCTTCGCGGTTTCTCGAATGATCCTGAATCTGTTCCTGCGGCCCGAAGAAGAACTGCAGCTCAGAAGGTGACACATCTGGAAATGATGCTTGGCCAAATAGCGAACTATTCTCCAATTATTTCTAGGAATTCCATCGTTAAGAACTCAACTTCTATAAACGGCGTTTGGCAAGCGATCCGACAGCATTATGGCCTTCAGTCCACTGGTTCACGGTTCTTAGATCTCGCGTATATTTCTCTGAAACCTGAGCAACGTCCAGAGGATTTGTTCCAAAGCTTGATGGCCTTCGTTGAGGATAATCTTCTCACAACTTCTAGCGGTATTACTCATCACGGTGAGGCTCCTGTGGCCGACGAGGAACTTTCGCCTTCTCTAGAAAATTTTATCGTGTTAACTTGGCTTCGTTTGCTACATCCAAACCTACCTCGGCTCGTCAAACAGCGCTATGGTATTGAGTTACGTTGCAGAACTCTCGCTTCCGTGAAACCGGAAATTTCCCAAGCACTTGATTCACTTCTCGACGAGCTTCACACCAGCGATGAATCTAAAATCCTCCGCTCTGCTTCTCAAATGGAACATCGCGCATCGTTTGCTTTTACCCGTCGCAGAGGCCCTCCCAAACCGCGACCATTGAAGGTGTGCCCTCTGTGCCAACAGGCTGGACGCCCCGATTCTCACTCTCACTTCTTGAGTAATTGCAAGTTCTTGCCTGAGTCTGACCGCCTTTTCATGTCTAGAATTCGACAAGTGGCTAGCCTTGACGTAGATATGAACAGTTGTGATTGTTATCAGAATTCCGACCCAGTGGAGTCTCCAGTTCCCCTAGACACACCCGTGATGCAGAATTGTGGCCCTGGTGTCCTTCCTACAATGGAGTCAACTGTTTCCCGACGTGTTAATATATCCCAGTCTCCGTTTCTTCACGCCTTTTTTCGTCACCATCCTTTACGTTTAACTATTGATACTGGCGCTGAAACGAACATGATGAGGGCTTCTCTAGCCAAACACATCGGTGCAAAGGTCACTAAAAGCACCCAGACCGCCCTACAAGCTGATGGTCGTACTCCGTTGTCCGTGGTTGGTGAGACCCGTCTCCAGCTGGTTCGCCGTGGCAGATCCCTTATGCTGGAGGCCCTCGTTGTAGAGGACTTAGACGTGGATATACTAGCTGGGACTCCCTTCATGACTTCAAATGACATAGCTGTTCACCCTGCCAAACATGAGATCATTATTGCTGGGTGTGATGTAGCATCTTATGATTCTTCTCAGATCTCTCAAGCCCATCACGCTGTTAGAGCCTGTCACCTCCTACGTGCTCCTTGCGCCAACACTACTGTCTGGCCTGGTGAGTTTCTTGAAGTCGACGCCCCTTCTGAGTTTCTTAAAGATTCTCCACTCGCCATCGAGCCTCGTACTGACCCAGTCTCATCTAATCACCGTAAACCTACACACGCATGGCCACAACCCGTCATCGTCCAAGCTGTCGGGGGTAAACTGAGACTTCTCAATGACACTGATGAGCCCTTACTGATTCGTAAGAACGATCATTTCTGCCAAGCGCGCCTAACCGTTCCTGATCCTGCTTCAGATCCTTCTCCGGTCGAAACTTACCCGGCACCGAGTATGCTAACGGCACCTCTCCTTACGCCTGCCGAGTCAGTGTCAGTAGATCCTGATGGTTTATTGTCCTCCTCTCAGAAAGCTTCTTTCAACTCTCTTCTGAAGGAATTTCAAATTGTCTTCGATCCTCGCATCCCTGGTTATAACGGAACAGCTGGTCCCATCGAAGGAATTGTGAACATGGGTCCTGTAGAGCCTCCCCAGCGCAAAGGCCGCGTTCCACAGTACTCGCGAGATCAACTTGATCTGCTCCAGAGCAAGTTCGATGAACTAGAGGCTCAAGGTGTCTTCTGCCGCCCCGAAGACCTGAAGGTTGTTGTCGAGTACCTCAACCCTTCTTTCCTGGTGAAAAAGAAAAATGGTGGCTTTCGCCTGGTCACAGCCTTTACCGATGTAGGCCGTTACAGCAAACCTTAACCTTCGCTAATGCCGGACGTAGATTCCACCCTTCTAAAAATTGCCCGCTGGAAGTACATCGTGGTCTCCGATCTATCCAAGGCTTTTTATCAAATTCCTCTTTCAAAGGATTCAATGAAGTATTGCGGCGTAGTTACCCCTTTTAAAGGGGTCCGCGTCTACACACGTTGTGCCATGGGTATCCCTGGTTCCGAGACAGCCTTAGAAGAGTTGATGTGCCGTGTCCTTGGCGACCTCCTACAAGAAGGGTGCGTTGCTAAGATAGCCGACGACCTTTACTGCGGCGGGGATACTCCTCAAGAGCTCCTCATGAACTGGCGGAAGGTCCTTTCCGCTTTAGACCGCTGTAATCTGCGCCTTTCCCCCGAAAAGACCGTCGTTTGTCCTGCCTCCACCACCATTCTCGGTTGGATATGGTGCCAAGGCTCTATCCGTGCTTCACCTCATCGTGTAGCTGCTCTAGCGTCGTGTGAGCCTCCCAAGAATGTTCGCGGTCTCCGCTCCTTTGTTGGTTCCTATAAAATGCTTGGACGAGTCTTGAGTGGCTGCGCTAAGTACCTCGCTCCTCTTGAGTCTCTTGCGGCTGGCCACCAATCTCAGGACACAGTGACCTGGTCTGATGAGCTCCTTGTGTGTTTCCGCTCTTGCCAAGAGGTGCTTACTTCCAACAAATCCATCACCCTGCCAAAGCCTGAGGATCAGCTATGGATCGTAACCGACGGTTCCGTCAAGATGAGTGGACTTGGCGCCACCCTCTATGTTCTTCGCAACCAGAAACTGCATCTCGTCGGCTTCTTCAGTGCTAAGTTCAAAAAACATCAAGCCTCCTGGTTGCCCTGTGAAATAGAGGCTCTGTCTATTGCTGCCGCTGTCAAGCATTTCGCTCCTTACATAATCCAAGCCAAGCCGAAGTCTTATGTCCTAACTGACAGCAAGCCTTGTGTACAAGCCTTCGAAAAGTTATGCCGGGGTCAGTTTTCTTCCAGCCCTCGTGTGACATCTTTCTTATCAGCAGTTAGTCGTTACCAAGTCTCACTGCTCCACTTAGCTGGCTCTGCGAACCTCCCTTCTGATTTCGCCAGTCGAAACGCCCCTGCCTGTGATGTCCCCCGTTGCCAGGTTTGTTCATTCGTGTCAGAAGCTGAGGACTTGGCTGTTCGCCCTATTTCTGTTCAAGACGTACTGTCCGGACAGGCCTCTCTGCCCTTTACAAGTCGTGCTGCCTGGCTTCAAACTCAATTAGAGTGTCCGGATCTCAGACGAGTTCACTCTCATCTTAAGCAAGGTACTCGTCCCTCAAAGAAATTGACAAACATCAAGGACGTCAAGCGTTACCTGAACTCAGTCTCCATTTCTCGTGACGGTCTCCTTGTTGTTAGACGAGATGAACCTTTTTCTCCGCCAAGAGAGTGTATAGTCATCCCTCGCTCTGTCATAGATGGCTTTCTCACCGCCTTACATGTGAAACTGGACCATCCTTCGCGCCACCAGATGAAGCTGGTTACTCAGCGTTACTTCTTCGCGTTGGACCTTGACAAAGCCCTGGACCGGTGCTCCCAGTGTTGCCACCTGTGCTCTTCCCTGAAAAAGGTTCCCTCCAGCCTTGTTGAGCAGTCTACCTCTGATCCTCCTGACGGTGTTGGTATATCCTTCGCCGCGGACATCATAAAGCGCTACCGTCAGTTGATACTTGTCGTCCGCGAGACTACAACCTCCTTCACAGCCACCTGTTTATTGGATGATGAGCGGCGCGAATCAATTCGTAACGGTCTTCTCCGCTTATGCCTTGAGCTGCGTCCCCTGGCTGGTCCCCCTTCCGTCGTAAGAGTAGATCCCGCTCCTGGCTTTTCCGCATTGTCAAGCGATGAAACTCTTCGGCAATATGGTCTTGCGTTGGAGGTCGGGCGTATCAAGAACCCTAATAAGAACCCTGTGGCTGAAAAGTGCATTGCCGAACTTGGGGACGAACTTCTACGTATTTGTCCAGGGGGTGGCCCAATCTCCCCCCTTTCCTTGGCTGTGGCGACCACTAATCTCAATACCCGTATCCGCAACAGAGGATTGTCTGCCCGAGAGATGTGGCTTCAGCGCGACCAGTTCACTAACTGGCAGATTCCTGTAACGGATCTCCAGCTTCTCAGAGAGCAGCACTCCTCACGCCTCAGAAACCACCCAGTTAGCGACAGATCCAAGGCTCCTGGGCGCAGTCCTCCCACTTCACCGTCTGTTGAAGTAGGTGATCTCGTTTACATTACCTCTGACGGCTCCAAGAATCGTGCTCGTGATCGATATCTCGTGGTTTCTGTTGAGGGCCTGTGGTGTAATGTGCGGAAGTTTACCGGTTCTCAGTTGCGTTCTACCTCTTATCGCGTCAAACGGTCTGAGTGTTATCGCGTTCCTGAGCACGTTGACCCCTCGTTCAACCTCTCCCGTCGTTACAACGCGGATTCCTATTGTGAAGATGTCGCCGTGGAACCTCGTAGTGATGAATGCTTTAATGAGGAAACCAATCCCGTTCCTGTACCTCCGCCCCCTCCTAGCCTGTTTGTCCCTCTGGTTCCTGTCGAGCTCGCTACACCTCCAGATCCTTAAGCAGCTGACACTTGTTCAGATTCCGAGCTTTCTCCAGCTCCGGAGGGAAACGCTCCCCACTTCGCTACGGCTGGTCCTCTTGCAGATCGAAGAGACTCTCTTACTCCACCCCTGTCAGACGATTTTAGTGTTCCAGTCTCCGAACAAACCTCCTCCTCTGCTAGTTCCGGTCCACGCAGGTCCAGCCGTTCAACTCGCCGCCCCGCTTATCTTAGTGACTATGTAACTTAGTTGTGAACTGCATAATTAACTTTCGTTTTTGTTTGTCTCCTTAAGCTGTGCTACTTCGCCAGTGCACTGAGAATTTTACCCATTGCACGACTGTCATTTTTCCTGTAGTTTAGCTTTGCTTTGCTTTGTTGTTCCTTTTTTTCTTCATTTGTAAGCGAGAGGAAGAAGAAGTCACGCCATTACTCGCATAGTTTTATTGTTGTGCATAGTTCTCGCTTTAGTTCACACCATAGTTCGCATATCTCTATTGTTACCTTGGTTACCTGTTCACTTCGCGAGTGTGTTAGTTTTGCATTTTGATTCTCTGTTGAATAAACGTGGACGCTCGTTCGAAGTTTCTGCCCTAATCATTGGCGAAGGGCTATTGGAATCCAAAAAAGAAAATTGGGGGGTAACCACGTATTTTTTTTAGAGATAATTAAGCAACAATCAATTACTATTCTAAACAACAGTAATACAAAGCAATGTATGGCGTTTTTTCCAAATTGAAGCTTTATTACCAAGAGCACTTGCTAAATTCTGCATCCTCCCCATAGTTTTAAGCCATGCAAAAATATCCCTGTGTTAGTAGGCACCATCTACATGTATAGGAAACCCGAGTATCTCAAGATGCACAGATTGTATGTGCAGTATCAAAGGTAGGCACTATCCTTAATGAACAGGGATTGTGAACAACTGAAGGCCTCTGAGCATAACTCACCTATGGCGTATTTCAGATTCAAATTGCTTTTTCTTGTTTTGGCTCAAATGCACCAGAGGTTTTGCATGTGGCCTTGAATTCCTACAGGAAAAATGGCTCACATCTTGCCCATAATCATAGGTTTATATTGCAAATGAAGTGTAAAGCATCAGATAAAACATTGAAGCAATCAGTTTCCTGAAGGAATTCAAGGCCACATGCAAACTTAAAACTCCAGTGAACCTAAAATAACAAAAAGCTATCTGAAATATGACATAGTCGTATACATACATACATGACAGTGTCTTTTATCATTTCCACCCAGTTGCCTTTTGAGAAAATAATATTCTGATTGTCTTTGAAGAATAGTAAAATTTATAATCTCTTGACTGAACAGCAAAGAGAAATGAAAACTAAGTTGTATAGAATATGGAGTGTAACTGAACACGTCACACAATCTCTCTACAAACCACCCACAGCAAAAACGTGATTCACAACATACAGCCCTTTCCAGACCCTGTTTAAGAGTAAACAAACAGTTCTTTGCCCATCGCCATGTTTCTAGTCCCTTTCTGTCTTTCATTGCCTCTATTCTTAATAAGGGTAAATAATTCGTGACGACTTCAAAATTTCAAAGTTGACCACTAGCGAGTCTGTGACACCATGTCAGGTCTTGTTGAACACTCTCTACAATTTCGTACCCAGAGTCCTCAGGCTCTTTGGTCAGTGGTTAGTCGCCATGAGAGACTCTGAGGAACTGGAATTTTGTTTAAATTTTTTTATTGGCTGCCCCGTAATGGCTTGCATTGTTTCACTGCAGAAATCCTGCAGTAATAAAATTCCAGTACCCCAGAGTCCTTCCTGGCAACTAACTGCTGTCCAAAGAGCCTAAGGACTCTGGGTACGAGATTGCACTCTCCAAGAAAAGCAGCATTTATTGTTTTAATTTTTGTAGTTAGGTAGATAGATAGTTGATAATGATAATTATGCGGCTGATAGAATTACCGTGTCTAACTTAAAGGGGAAGTATCACGCAAATTTCGCTATCATTTCAAAACCCAAAAATGTTTGTCTGTCAGCAGAAACAAAGAAATAATTGTCAAGTTTGTTATAAATTATCACCCCAGTGCAATAAAACTGCCGATTAGCGCCTTTGGCCAGAGACAGAGTAGGCCGGTATGGATTGAAAGTTGAAAAATATTAGGCTAATGTTTTTCAAGATCTCGCAGTTTTGTTTCCAAAATGCGCTAGAACGGATCACAAGTTGTTCATTTCAAGAATTGAGTTGATTTCTTTCCTCTCGTTATTCTAGAATTATTTGGCAGCTGATTGAAGGTCTTATTTCATCATTTTTAACAAACGATATAAAAAACCCTATGATACTTACCCTTTAAGTTTCCCGGTATCTTCAGAGGTGTCTTCAGAGGTGTCTCGCGTCCAAGCGATGTAGTGCGTCCAGTTTAAACTGTAGATACCTGAACCCTTATATCAAATTAAAGCTTATAGAGCTGGCTATCCAACTAAACCAAGAAATTTGAAATAAAACGAATTGCCAAATTTTTAGCGGTTTTCTCGAATAAATTTTTTTCACTTGGAGGAGCCACTTCAAAGAGCTAAAACTCAAAAGGAATTTGTTCGTTTGCCTTCAAATTTGGACAGTAGCTAGTTTAACATATAAACAACAAAAACATGTCTGCGAATTTTTTCTTTCGAAATATTTTTTCTCCGAGAGCGATTTGTGTACAACTATTCCTTATTTTTTTCATCCTATTTCGAAAATGCTCTATAACTTTTCACTGCGATTGAATATGGCAAAACACAGACATGTTTTTTTAGCGCTTTGGGTCCGGAAACTGAGGAGCAAATTAAATTAGCAAAAAAAAATTCACTTTGACTTGTAGCTTTAAAAAGGTGATTCGGACGCTTGCAATTAGAGGTCGTGAAAAATTCGACAATTTATTTTATTTCAAAATTCTTGGTATGGTTTGATAGTCAGCTCTATAAGCTTTAATTTGATATAGGAGTTTAGGTATCTACAGTTTAAACTGGACGCGCTACATCACTTAAACGCGAGACACCTCTGAAGGTCCCGGGTAACCTTAAGTTATTGTATCATATCGTGTCATATCATTAAATTCCTGGAATTGGGTAAAAGGCCTTTAACCCTTTAGCCCCCAAGAGTGCCAATTGGCACATAATTCCATAACTCTTTCAATATTTGACAGATTTCTATGAATTTTTGACACGGAGATGATCTTGTGAAGATCTACTCATTAAAAGGATAAAAACTTAACCCCCTCCCATATGTGATATGGTTGACCACCCCCATAACTTTTCAACTTTTTTCCCCTAGAAGTTGTGGGTCTTAAAGCATCTCTCACATTAATGAACATGTTGAGAACTGCAAAATGAGCTATAGTTTAGAGGTATACCTAATATACACAAGGATTGGGACGTTTTTGAACTTTAAAATTTTTACGTTTTAAAGCCCTTTATCTCAAAGCCATAACTTTTCTCGTTCATAATTATATCAGTTATGAACTACACTCATGAGTAGCTTTAAAATGGTATATCATACATGCACATTGAGTCCGTGTTCTTGGATCTGGAGAAAATGTCGTTTTGCCTTGGGGGTTAAAGGGTTAACATCACTGGTAGATTTTACCACCAGTGAGTGCATTTTTCAGGCTGAAAGAGGGAAAAGCCCTTCCAACAAAGAAACCAAGATAATTATAGGAAAATGATATTGGACAGGACTTATTTATAAAATGTATACATGTCCCCTCATCCCTTACTACATACGAGAAATGAAGGCATTTTCTGCTGATTCACGACACAAAAAAGAATATTTGCTGTTTCTTATTGCAAGCCAAAAAAGGTATCGCAGCTGTAAAACTTTCAATGAGATGACACCAGAATATTTAAGATCACGTTTTGTTTTTCACGATAATGTGAATTCTTATCATTTAAGGAATACTGAAAACACACTAACTCTTCCACAAGCCCACACTGATTCTTTTAAGAGAAGTTTCTCATACAGTGGAGCTCAGTTATGGAAGAGTCTACCCCCAAAAATTATTACACCAAGCGACTTCCTTGAAGGATTTTAAGACTAAATTGAGTCACCTCAGTTTCAGGTAAGATTTTAACACAGCCTCCAAGAAAAGCAGCATTTATTGTTTTAATTTTTTTCCTTTTACTTTTATAATTGTAGTTAGGTAGATACAGTGTAGATAGTTAGTTGATAATGATAATTATGAAGCTGATGGAATTACCGTGTCTAAATAAAGTTATCATATCGTATCGTATCCAAAGCATCCCGACCCCCCCCCCCTCCTCCCGCCTCCTGAAACCAACACCCTCATCACACACAAAACGCCACTGATATCGACACCCTCTCAGACGCTCTTTGGGCTCGTCACGCATTCCTCCGCGTGACGAGTCCAAAGAGCGTCTGAGACTACACCTACAGCGAGACCTTGCAAAATGTCGAGAGTTCAGTGCCATAACATAAACTGCAACCAAGCGCTAATGAAGATCATTCTAACCTGATCACTGCTTCTATCTTCTCGTTCACTTTGTGTTAATTTAGGTCGCTTTTGCTTGGGTTCCGTTCCTGACATGCTTGATAAGCAGAAATACTTCCCTGAAAATACCTTTTAGAAGACTCAGACCTACGTAACACTTGTTCCACTCTACGGTTATAAAAACAGAACACTTTTAGTGAAACAAATCTTAAGAAGTCCAGAAATGCATAAGAATATTTGCCAAAAAGGCGGCCGCTCACCCAAACTCCTTTCGCAACCACCATTTTGACTCTGGTAGGATTTCTGGTAGGGGAAAGACTGGGTTCCAGCACTGCGCCTTTATGGCCAGCGTCCTCTCGTGAAAAAGTAATGGCGGACGATCTGTAGTCTTTCAAGTACCGCAAGATTGCGCCGTTTTTCAATCCAAAATGGGGGAGAGAAAGAGCCTTTGGCTACGATGGCGTCTATTTGCGAACAAATATAACAACCGTCTTCTTTATGGTATGATGGGAATCATGCTTTCAGCGCAGATGATATTGATATACAAGCATTTTAAAGGAGAGAGAGTACAGCGTGAGTATTCACGAGTATTGCATGAATCCTAAAGCCTGGTCACACGGCGTAGAAGAATGTCATATTATGCGTTTTTTTTTTTTTTTTTCGTGTGCACGACTCGTGACAGGATATTTGGCATGTATTCAAATGTTTCCATTGGTTTCCAAGACAAACCCTGAGCCTTTCGTCACCCTTCTCTGACCCACGATTGAACCCGTCATCTTCTTTCGATTTTCTTCCGTGGGACATTCCATATTCCCCCCCCCCACCCCAATAGGGATGACATGCCTTTGCCAAGGGGGCATAGTTTTTTTTGTTGAACAGAATCGACAAAATTTGGACCATTTCAAAGGCACTGCCAAGAAATAAACCTCTCGATATATTTTTCTTCAAACGCAAATCATGGTGTTGCTAGCAAGCTTTGTTTTTTTTATCTCTGCAAAAAGGGAATTGGACCCTATTCTTGAAAAAAAAAAAAAACAAACAAAAGCTGGACATTCAAGAAAAAGGTTGTTTCTACGTCTATGTACAGTGTTTGTACGGGTCGCGGAAATCCTGGAGAGAAATTTAATTTCAGTCTAGCATTTTCCAGGACTGGAAGTCCTTGAAAATCCTGGAAATCTGTAAACTCAAGTAATAAGGCATAGAGGAGCAACCAGATTGGAAGATCCAAGAACTTAAAAATTCTGGAGAAAAAAACTTTCTGAGACCTGGAAAAGTCCTGTAAATTTGTTTCTGCAGAAAAAGGGTACCAATCCTGTATGCAACAACAAAATCCAAAAACAAAGGAGTTCATTCAAGTAGTGACCTTTGTTTGGTTTTTTTTTTTTTCTTGAAAAAGAAAAAGAGAACAAAAAAGCATTTTCCTTACCACAATTTAAGTCAAACAAATCCTGAAAGAAAGCCTGAATAACCAATTCCAGACTCAAATTAAAAGACCTTTGCATTTCTAACATTTCTCCCTAGTTTTAAATGCAAGTACCCCCGCTAGGGTTCCTAATTTTATCCTATGTTCCTGGATAATTTGAGTTGAAAGTACTGGTGCATTTGTTTTGCAGTAACAGAAGAAGAATTGTTTGAAAAAGGACCAGTTGTTATAAAAATGGAGGAGTACCTCAAATCAGCAGTCAGATGGCATGTGAGTTTTTCGCAAACACCTAATCTTGCATTAGTTATGACTAATTGCATAGGAGTTTGTCTGTCTCTCTATCTGTCTGTCTACAGGTCTCTGTCTGTCTGTCTGTCTGTCTGTCTCCCGTTTTTTCCATGATTGTTTAGTTATAGAGATGTCTAGTTGTTGCTATGATTTAGAAAGGGCTTTTACTGAATTTTTCTCTAATTGCGATCATGATTGTTTTTAATAGAAAAGGAGTTTTATGAACCCTTCCTTATTTGTTTGTTGTTTTTCTCCAGCTTCTAAAACCAAAGAAAAGAGATCCATTTAAAGAGGACGAGGACCAGTGAGATCTATGGAACTTGTGGCAAGAACAAAATAATTTGGAAGTATATGAGTTATCTAAGAACATAGTACCAGTAATGCAGCCACAATGTCAAGAACAAGGAAACTCTTCAGCCTCAAACAAGAGACCTTCTCAACAAGACTTGCAGGTGGAACTGTGCTTGCTGAATTCTTCAATTTCATTATTTTCATGTTTCCAATACCTGAATTTCTATTACTGTTATTTTCACTGCAGTGTATATCTGTATGCCAGCTATGACTCAACTGTTGTGATTGAAAAATCACATGGCAACTTTTTAGTGACTGAAACTTGCCTTTAAATTAAATGAGTTAACACAGCAAATACAGTACCACAAATCCTAAAAAAAGCCCCTTCCCCGCTCTATATAGGCACTACCTCCTTTGCAGGTCAAAATTTGAAATAAGTAGATCCTCTCAAGTAAACAACCTCCCCTCACCCATCTATTTCTATTTGGGTTAAAGAAAACAAGTTGATTAGTGTAAAGAATCATGTCGGAAAAACATTGTCAGGTAAAAGGTATAATATTAACCATGAATGATAACGCCCAACAGCTTTCTGGGAAGCGACCTTTTGAGCTCTTGAGCTTACTTGCATTGTTCTTGTTAGAAATAAAGTACTAAGCATGTATGGCTTTATGGGCTTAAAATTTGCATATTTTCACCAGCAAAGAGAAAAAAAAACACAAAATATGTGCATGCTAATTATTCTCACCCCATTATTCCACCAGGTCACATCATTTACACATCATTTTTTTTTTCAATTGAGTGTAAGTGTCTTCATTTTGTACAATCATTCATAATTCATAAATAAAGTTTAACTGGTCTTGACTAAATCATTCCAATACAACAAACAAGTTTCTTTCATTCCAAGCCACATCTTACAATATTTCCAGGTCCATCAATTTATTTGCATTGTGGGGGCTAATTGTACCGCTGTAAGAACTATGTGAACACAGTTTGTTTGTTAATGCACAGATTAGTAACCATATATTGTTGTTTGCAACTATTATATTGCAAATTAAAAACTGAATGACAATCTTTCACAATTTGGTAATAATTGAATATCACCCCCCCCCCTCCCCACCCCTCCTCAAGTAAGTGCCACCTGTCTTAGTCTTAATTTGAAATGCTATTTTTTTTTTTTTTTTTTATTGGGGTTGAGTGTGCCTTCTGAGAGTTTAAAACATGCAAATGACGCCATTTTTGTGAACATGCAGATCCCACATCATTGGGGGCTACAACAAAAATTTGGGGGTCAAAGCCCCCCCCCCCTCCCCCCACGTTTTGGTGCTGAAAATATCCCTAGCACGGCATAAAAATTGGCAAAATATTCAATCTCATGATCTTTACACATATCATTTTACCAGCATCACGCTTGGCGAAATAATATGTTGTAAAACGTTTGATGTAGTGAGAACTGCTCTACCCAAAGTACGTCAGGTTACAAATATATGGACCATATGCGCAGCTTTCAACAAAACTCCTGTCACCAAAACACTGTTAGGAGAGGGACACAAACTTTTACAGATGTATTTGACATTACAAGTAGCATCTGCGACTTCACAGCGCACATATTCTGCCCTCAGACAACTCAAGAACTACCTTAAACAAGCACCATGAAGCAGGACCGCCTGAACAAGTACTGCTCACTGATGCATTGTCACAAATTGATTACACGCTAGACACTGTAAAGATTGCAAAGAGGTTTGCTTGTGCCAACAAACAATGCAAAGGGCATTTTGGAAAATTTAAGTAGGGGTATGCGTATGACTGGGTAAAAGATGAGCCCCCCCCCCACCCCCCTCATTTCAGAATGCTCCGCAGCCTCTGAAATCCCACTTTTTTGCAACCTAAAAGCAAAATTTCACCCTTAAAATAGTATGTACAGCTATACTACAAATCAATCAGAAGGCTTCAAGTGGTGCTTGTTTTATTGAAGGAATTTAGCTCCCCCCCCCCCCAAAAAAAAATGAATTTGTAGACAAAACACTTCTCTGCCCAAAATACGAAAGATTACCCCCTCCCCCAGGCGAAAAATTCTGCTAGATTAGTGCTCAGAAAGGCTAGATTTGAACCCATATACATATGCATAAATTACTCAATTGCTAGCATGTTACCTGCCCTTAAGAATTGAGGGAAGAAAGAAAAGGATCCCAGGGGATCACTCAATTGAATGTGGTTTACTGAGGATAGGGAACAACAAAGAGAGATAATAATAGAAAGGCCTTTGGAAGGCAGGGAATGCAACAGACAATTCTCACATTTATATCTGTAAGTCGCTTTATCCAACCAGGCCATAACCTGTGATCAGACATCTTTTTTTCTTTTTTTTTTTTAAGGAGAAGGGAAAAGACCCCCTTCCTCGGGTGAGATGTAGGGAGGGAGGGTACGATTGCAGGTTAACCAGGCCCAGGTAATTATTACACGGAATTCCCGCAGGGTATGACGTGTCTAGGTTTCGGTTGGGTATCTTTTTTTTCTTCGTCGTAGTCAGAAATTGCCACATTAATTTATGCATTAAAATATGTCCTCCCCTGGTAGGGATGTATTGTTCTGATTGTCTTCAACAAAAGCGGCCCAATCAAAATCTATTATTCGGGCACATATCATGAGAAAGGGGACCCGCTCATCCCTTCCTGTGTGATGTCAAATCATTATTTGATTATTCATTAAACCTTGATTAAATTCTACCCTCTCGATCCTAGCAGGGATTTATTGGTCTGATTGTCTTGAACAAAAACAGCCCGGTCAAAATCTATTATCGGCACGTATATCACGAGGGAGGGGACCCACTTATCTTTACCTGTGTGACGTCAAAGCAAGTCATCATTTCGAAAAGTTGTTTTTGTTCAATGGCAGCCACATGTATGAATTTAAGACTCTGATCTGCCGTTTTCAGAGAGAAAACAAACCTTTTTCAAGCGATAAATCGAAATAATAACTTCTAAGTAGTACTCGACAGTTGAAACGGTGGAAATTGGGAGAGTTCACAGCGAAGAAACTCCGCTTTCAAAAACAGATCGAATAATCAAAGCGAAGGATTAGAGCTAGAGGAGGCCAGACCAGTTCAGTGGGGTCAATTGACGTTATTGCAGAGTTATTTCTGGTATGATTTCTAGTAACACAACGATAAGTATCACGCAATATATCTGAATAAAACCATTCAGACAATTATTTCAATTGCCAAGGGAGGATAGTTTTTAAATATCTGCGAAACATACAATGGGGAATAATTGGGGCTACATTAAGCATTCCGTGTACAATGCCATTAGCCCGGTATCTTGTTTTATTATTTTCTGTAACATAGTTATTTGCGTGAAAAATCATTGGTTGCTTTCTGCAAAAACAGAGCTATCTACTACAGTAAACTGTTTCCTCAAGCAAACATTTTTAACATTTCACAATTTGGCATTTCCGGTTCATTATTTCCGCAGTCCATTACACGAGTACATACTTCGAAAAATCAATTAGAAGTCCCGTCGCTATGGTAACAGCGCATCGTGTTCTAGAATGAAACATCGATCATTCGAACCAGACCGATCGCGCAGCTGGGTTTACATATTTTGACTGAAGTGTTTCCTCCTCGTTAATTTCCCTAAAAAAAAAACATCGTTTGTCTTATAATAACGTTCACTGGAGAAATGAATGCGGAAGGATCTTATCGGCTTGAGCTCGAACCACAGAAACAGAATGTCTTTGTAACGCAGTTACGGTACGTGATGATTCAATTTACTTTTTGCTTTTAGCTGCTTTTCAGCTTTGGAAGTGGTGCATTATTTAGTAGATCGTAGATATGAGATTACTCTCCCGATATTGTACTTAATGTTCGGGTTCTTTTTTACAACAGAGAAGACGAGGAAGATGAAAGTGAGGTTCGCAAATTCCCCATCGTTCAAGAGGTACATAAGCTTAGAACTCTTTCTAATGTTCGTTGTTCGTGTTCGTAGCCGTAGACGTTGCGCGCGTTTTATGACAGAATGTTATAATTTTGTTAAAGTCTGTCACAGCTTGCATTGTGCCAACTTATGCAAAATTTTGGAGGGCTTATTAACGCTTAGTTATCAGTATTTTGCTTCATTTTGACATTAATGAGCGGTTGAGAACCAACGTCCGTCAGAGTGTTTACATGGTTGTGTCATTTGGAAGACTGAACTGGTTCTCTCTTTACAGGGAACAGTACGAGTTTTCTGAAAGAATACATTCTTTGTTAACAAAGAGAACTGAAAGTTCACATCAAACCTGTTGTTAGGATTTAGAACAGAATTTTGCATATTATATTATATGCTTGCCGTATTATGCGTGACAGATCGTTTCGAAATGTACACCGCGTGTTTGTTACAATTGAGTTTAGATCAGTTCATATATTAAGCTTAGGGACGGACCATTAGAAAAAAACTGGAGAGGGGGTGACAATTCCCCAAAAAAAATTCCTGCAAGGGAAACTTGTCTAAAAAAAAATCCTGTAAGCGGTGGTACGTAAAAACAAAAGTCACAGAGGGAAAAAAATTAATGCAGACAAGTGGGTTTCAAAAAAAATTCATGCACCGAAAATTTTTCACCTCCCCTCCAGTTTAATCTAATGGTCCGTCTCTTGTATATTGTCATCACTCGGAGCTACCCCTCGGGTGAATATTTATAACTGTCCGTGATTGCCAGTTTAATATCCCACATAAAAGGACTAGAGTTTCTTGAAAAACAAATTTCTGCCACAATATCAAGGAATTCCCCCCCCCCCCCCCATGCTTGCACACTTGTAGTATATCCTTGACAATTTTTTTATAATTTAATAATGTAATTCTGAAATTTGAACCATTTTGTTTGGTAAGTTGAAGTTTTCAAGGCTGCCACAAAGAATGTCGTAAGGGGGAGGAGAGGGTGGGGATGGGCATTCAGGTGCAGATCTACAAATGTAAGGTAAACAGTGACTGATTTCTGAAACAACGAGTGCAGAGGGCGCAAGCTTCTAGGGGGTCTAGATTTGGATTTTAACTTTTAAGTCCCCTTTCCTGGGTTTCTGAGTCATTCAGACAGGATATTAGCAAGTTCCATTCTCCTCAGATGAAGCCTTGCAAATCAGTGGATTATTTCATGAAAATCAATTTCCACATTCTGGTGTTCATATGTAGCAAGGCAAGTCCCGTCAATCTCATCTGTGGCATGGTGCTTTACAAGTATGTTTTCAGTCGCCTTTAAGCTGACACATACCTTTCACACTTGCATGTAAAGACTGGTGAGGTAGCATGTCTAAGGCCCCGGAAATTGGAAAGACAATTGAAGGGGTGCCTTGGAAAAAGCCCTAAGTGACTTCTGATAAACTGCTAGATTCTCCTTCCAAATTTTCTTGTTTTTGCTTGTGAAATAAAAGGAGAACTTGACCTTACATCAAAAGTCACTTATGGCCTTCTTCCGCGCACCCCTTCAATTGTCCAAACCACTTTCAAGACTTCAACTTGGAACTTTATTTTAATTAAAAAATATATATTCATTATGAAAAATCTGACCAATTTCAGTAAAACGGTGGAAACCGGTATGGATCCGCACCTGGCATTGCTGGAGATGACCGATGCATAAATGCTCACTCTGTTTACTCCTCTTGCTTTCAAAAAATTTAGTCTGCAAGCAAGCTGCTTGACACAGGACTCAACACTGTGCAGTCCACACTGCTGCTCAAAAAACAGGTTGAGGTGGAGAAGGTTCAAGAAGACTTGGATATCAAGAGACGGCAGTTTGCCGAGCGCATGGCCGCTTGCAAGAGTAAAGAAGAGGAACTCAAAAAGAAACAAACCCAGGTATTTTTTATTTTATTAGTAAATAATCTTTCTAATTTGACAACTTATTTTCTGATCGAGTCATATGGCATGAAATTCACTCCCATTTAACCTGAAATGCAGGCATTTTCACGTGGCATGCACCAGAATCTCAGTTAGTCGTAGCTGCCATGTTGGATTTTCAAATTCTTAGGCCCATTGGTCATAATTTCTACTCTCCCCAATCTTCCTCTGCTTTTAACATCCAAGATGGAGGCTAATACTATTAGTAGCGCTCAACCAAAATAACATGCCTGCAATTTGCAGGCTACCCAGTTATTCATTGAGTATCATCCAAGGAAATAATAACCTGCATGTACGTCCTGTACCCTGAAGAGAACAGCTAGTCCAGTGTCACTTTAAACAAGGGAAACAACAGTTAACAGTTATGTGTTTATAAAATAATTTTAAATGCGCAGTTGAGAGAAGTTGGCATGATCTTTTGGTAGTGTTTTACCAACATGTGAGGTAGCAGTTACAAGACTATATAAATAGTAATAAACCAACCTTATTTGACTACAGAAAAGGTGCTAATCTAAAAACAATGTCTTTACTAGTCTTACAGTCCTAACATATCTTGGAGGAGACCTAGCTCTCAGTATATAATCCCAGGGGTTTCTTGAGGTCTCCTCGCCACTTCTTACTTCTTCTTTTACTATTATTATTCACTGTAAACTTATGTAAGATCTTAGTCTATTATTCACGGTAACTTTCTATGAATGTATGTCATGGTGAATTAAAATAAATAAAAAAGAAAATAATAAAAATTGTACTGGTTCAGTAGTCAGCTAGCTATCACCCACCCATCCCCTAATCATACCTAGGTGCACACTGACACAACACAGGCCAGCTGCTCTGGCAATGTGTGCTTGGTGCGAGCTAAAGTGCTTATATCTGGACAAAACATATTAGACTGTTGGCACCAGTAAAACAATCTGAAGTCATGATCGACTCAGCCCAGTGCTTAAAGAGGTTAATTCAAATAATGAACAAATGCAGATCATACCGACAGTTAGGTAACATCCCCCCTCCCTTTCTAATTTTATTCTTGCTTCATCCACCATTTTTTAATTAATTATAATATGAAGCAGTGATTGGCAACAAAGATTGAAAGAAACTTAATGTATATTCCCTTTTACAGAATGGGTTCCTTTTTTTAATTTCCTTTTGAGTGGGACCAAGAATAGGAAAAGTAGCCATTCAATAGGTATTTCATTAAGAGCAGAAGTTTACTTCTATATTAATACTGGTAACGTAAATGTACATCTTTTCCCTCTCCATTCACACAGATTCGTGAAAGGGTAGGCAAGTTTGAGAAGTTTATAGAAGAAAATGATGCAAAACGAAGGAGGGCAATCCAAAAATACCAGACAGAATTAAAGCTTAAAAGTCAGAAAAATAGAGAGCAGGACATTTTATCCACAGAACTGGAGCAACTCAAAGCAAGGTGTGGTTTGTTTTAAAAACATGTTGATTTCATGTAATTTGTACATACATGAATTGAGAGTTTAAGTAGAAGCAGCCTACTTCACCCTGACCTAAATACTAGTGTACCTATACAGTCACAAGTCTCCTTGTAGGGCTGCAGCTGACTAGTTAATATACCATCTGACCACCAGGGGTACTCGTGCAAGTATTAGTTATGGGGAGGTGAGAAGACCTTTACTGGGTTCAAAATTTAGCATAATTTTTGTATGGGGCTTTTTCAAAGATCGCAATTTTCTGGTAGACTTGTTTTGGGAGGAAAGATTTTGGCCATGACTACATTTATTTAATGTGTTTACCATTAAAAGAATGGAGGTTACATTCTGAGCCACTGCACTTTGCTTAATTGTTTGGTTTTTGTTTGTTTGTTTTTTGCAGGGGGGGCAGTTTTAAGCTAATAGCCTGCAGGACCTTTTTGATTCTAACAACTTGACCATATAGGCCTCCCCATCACTAATATAACTGAGTTCCCCCACCCCCCCCCCCCATCCCTCTTCCCCTGGGATCTCACCAGTATGAGCTAGCCACTAGGTATGGGTTCAACTCCATCAGGAACTCACTCGTTTTCTTTCTTTTACTTGCATTCAGTGGTTAATCAATTATACTTTCACTATATACTTAATATGCATTCATTTTACTTTGGTTTTGGCTGTAAAACGCTTTTTATTCTGTTCAATCATATACAATCAGTGCATTACTGCTACATTGCTGCCTCTTTTAAATATTTTTATAATATTTGAAGAGCTTGGTGAAAGAGTTTTAAAATTAGTTTAATTATAAATTAATGGATAAATAAAATTTTTGCTAGACTGTGAGCAGTCTCTTATTTTTCTTTTGCGTCACGGTATAATGCGATAACGCATGAGGAGCGAGCCGTGAGGAACAAGGGCAGAGCCCGAGTGAAGAAAAATCTCTCCTCCTTTTTTGCCAGCATAATTTAAACTTTTCACACGCCCAGCTTGGCTCTGAGGAATAAAGGACGACCTCTCGCGGTCTAAAGTTTTGCATGTGAAACAAATGTACAGACTGAGTATATAAGGTTTCATTGTTGCAGTCAATTTTAAAGCTGATTAGAAGTATGTTCCCAGTCCTTTAAATTTTCTGCCATGAAGTTTAAATAAGTTACAATGAATGTTGACTTGGCCATCAAATTTATAAATTAAGTAATTTCACTAAATAATATTGGCTTTGTGATTTATTTTTAGGAATGCAGCTCTCCAAGAAAAGCTGGCAAAGTATTCAGTGTATGAAAAATTTCTGATGAAAGTCCTTGATCAATTACCAGAAGGTACTTATACAACAGCTACTTATAATAAATATTAAAAAAAAATTAAAGCAAGTTTTGTGTAATTATTAATTTTTAGTTTAATTTTCTTCTTCTGTCATCCTGGCCTCAGTTGTTCAAAGAGCGGATAATTTTATCCACCAGATAGGTCGCTATGCGGCAGATAAAATGTGTGCAAAAGTTTCCCTATAGCCCTATAATTTGTGCATAAAGTAGAAGCGTCTGTCTAATTTAAGTATGGGATTGTGTGAAAATCTTGCCAAAAGCATTGGTTGGAGTACATTTTATCCGCTGGATAGCAACTTATCCGCTGGAAAAAGTTATTTGCTCATTGAACAACTGGGACCTGGTTTTCAATTATTGATAGATGTTGTGATCTCTCACTCCTTTTGATTTAATACTGTGTAATTGCTATATATATTTATTTTATGTTCTTATGTTAGACTATCTAGAGGCAAATGACTCCATGTTGATGGGAATTATGATGAGGTTTAGAACTCTGAGTGCAACCAATCAATCCCTTGTACAGATGCTATTGGATACATCAGATCAGGTATATGAAGTACTTTGCTCGACCTATTTTCAGTCAGGTTTAAATTCTCTCCCGTATAAAAGTGAGGGGGGGGTGGGGGGGGGGGGGAGGTGATTGTCATACAATTAGGGGTTAAAATTGGTGGTTTGGTACCCCTAAGGGTGTTAAAATCTAAAATGGCTTCCGTCAGAGGTACACATGTATGGTACTTACCTTTTGGGGTATTGAGCAGAAAAATATGACAGGAAGTAAATGTTGATCAACTGATCTTAATTTTTGTCTCATTCATGACTCATCAATAAAAGAACAATGATTTCAACTTATTTAATCACTTCACACCTTCTTAACTACTGCATAACTGTATATATTTGGAGCTTTTGGAGCTTTTATATGGGGGAATGTTTCCCCACCCCTGGGGTTGAGGCATGATGTTGTTAATCTTTGGGCCACAAGATAAATGGAGTTCTTGTGAGGGGAGAATCCATTGAACGAAGTGGGCCCAGTTTATTGAGCTGTCATATTTTGCACCTGCATACATTATGTTCACACAGCAGATTTCCCCTAATGTGCCCCATAGAGCCTAAATAAAGTAGAGACAAGACAGGCAACTAATGTACATGAAAATGAGTAACCCTGTGGTGAACTAGAATACCCTTTCAGGGGTAGTAGTAATACTCCTTGTCACTTCATACTGGATATCCTGTGAAGGCTGTGATGGACTAGTGTTGCATTCAGGGGGGAGTAGTAATACTTCTAGTTACTTTATGCTGGGTATCTTGTGGTGGACTAGCATCCCATCTAGGGGGGGAGTAGCAATACCGGCGATTACATGTAGAATTGATGTTTTATGCTGTAGAAACTAGGTTAACTTCTAGCCGTATATAGTCAGAGCTTGTTCATGTGGCCCAGGTGCCATTTTTGCAATATTATATCAAGTTTCACAAAGGATATTCATGGGATGTTAACTGTAAATAACCAAGTATTCTACATACTAGGCCGTTTTTGTTTGTAAAAGCTATTACCTTCTTGAAGCAGATACTGGGTTGATCTCTAGCCATTTAGACGATCAGTATGGTGCAGCCCAAGGGAAACTTTGATATTTTGTCATGGAAGTATATAGTAGAGCTAAAAATGTTGTCTGCTTTCTAAGACTGCATGGGTAAATCCGACATTTTTTTAACGTTATTTGACATCTGTTCAGGTTGAAGCTGAGCAACAGAAGCTTCAGGACATGAATCAGGAACATACTCAGAACTTACTGGTGAGTGGCCAATGATATTTATATGTAGCAAATGGAATTGTGCTCTATGGACTAAACAATCCTTCATAAGTACAAAGTGGCTGTAACACAGCTGTGTAACGGCGTATTGAAGGTTTGCATGTGATGTCATGGCCGCCATGTTGGTGGACAGGAACCATTTTTATGCAAACTATGTGAGCAAATTTTCTTTTGTTTTGTCCACCAACATGGCAGCAATGTAAACCACCTATGAATGTACCTATCACACTTTGGGTCAGAGTACTGACATCACAGATGTCACAGCTGATAGCAAATGAAGTTAACATTATTTCTATAAAAAAAAACCGGTTGAAGGCAGCAAGCTGCGCAGGGCCCCTTAAGAATTTAATTTGCTTACCTTTTGGTTGTTGTTCGTGTCAGCTTTTTCAGCAAGCAGCGGCCATTTTGAAGGAATTTACGCACAGTCGACTATCGCCACGAATGGGACCGAGTTTTTCTTCGGAAATCGTCGGAATCGTGCATATCTTGGTCCCATTCCCGGCGATAGAGGACCACACCTAACTTATTCAAAATGGCTTCTGTTTGGTAGTTGTGACGACTCCTATGAAACTGCACCAATATGGTTGATTTGCACCTAATTAGTTCCCGCCATACTGTACTCTAGGTCCATTGCATTTGTATACCGTATAAATCTAAAGTAATAAGAGCTCTATCATTGAAACTCTCCTGCGTTCATGTCAGCTCTCATGTGCTATTAACGAGTTTGAGTCCGCTGCAACTTTCCACTTAGTATTGTCAATTTTTTAAGAAAATAAATCACTTTCATTTGTAGCTGATGAACAGTGAGCTGGCTGCACTTCAAGAAAAACTTGAGGACACGGTGCAAAAGAAGGAAAAAATCGACCAGTTCTTAATCAACACCAAGGGCATTTTTAGACAACAGGTTAGAGTCAGTGAAGAAAGTATAAAGGAAGGACACAAAATCTTTTTGTTACTGCGTATCTGTCTGCATACAATGCCCGGCGCAGAACAATAGGTTTAATGAGGAAAAACAATCGCCCTGCACGTGCGTTTAACATTTCGGTACATTTCTCTGCCGTCCTCTGCAAAACAATAGGGACCTTAAGCGGAGACGACGACGACGCCGGCGAAAACGAAACTTAAAAAATTACCTTCGCGTCTTCTGAATAAATTGGCGATGATTTATACTCTCTCACTTTGTGCAATGTAGCCGAACTATCGAGGAGCTAACGTCGTAGGGGCGCCTTTAAAGTTCAGAAAGAGAAAGGAAAATTAATCATCATGCGTTCACGTTCTCCATAAAACCTTAAATTTGGTCATTTCACGTTGTTGTTTTGCGGAGGACGACAAAGAAATGTACCAAAGTGTA
>NW_028145468.1:2320000-2345000 GCF_977016875.1 Pavona decussata
ACCGCTACTCACTATCTATCACAGATTAGTATAAATCTACTGGTGTTCTATCACGAATGCCGTTCTCTGATTGGCTACGCTACTCGCTATCTATTCTGTGATAGATAGTGAGTAGCGATTTTCAACAAAATGGCGCCCGCTTCTTCGCGTTTTCGAAGTGTCTGCGATGAGGAAATAGATAATTTACTTGTTTAGTATTGAACAACTAGTAGATTTATACTAAAACAATTAGATTATTCGCTCTCGATTTCTATGCGTGATAGTTGATTCGGGCTTCGCCCTCATCAACTATCACGCGATAGAAATCTCGAGCTCACAATCTAATTGTTAAATAGATAGCGAGTAGCGTAGCCAATCAGAGAACGGCATTCGTGATAGACCACTAGTAGATTTATACTAACTCCGATTTCATCTGGCTTTCACATTCGTTATTTGGAGCAGTTTGAATCGTGCGGACAAATTTCCACGTAGCATAGTTTCCGAGCAAGCCGTTAAAGTGCATTTATTTGTTTGTTTGCAGAGTGAATTGCTTGGTTGCATAAAAATGGCAATCAATAACATCGCGGAAAAGTGTCAGCGGCTTCGAAATACTCCTGTGGAAACCCTTGACATCGATTCAAAGTTGAAAGTGATTCAGGTGGGAACTTAACCTATCCACTGACTACACCCAACTTTTCGTTGGTATTTGCAAGGCGCGCGCGGTGGCTATCCCATAAACCGTAAAGAGTGCTAAAGTGATGACGTCACAAAAACTAAATTTCGAAATGATGGGATTTGTTCAGATATTTGCCGTAGCTTTCTTCTCTTTTTCCTTTTTTTTTTTTTTTTTTTCATGAATTTTGAACTTTGGAAAATTTCGCGCTTCTTTGACCCGCGTCTGCGCGTAAAGGGAGAATGGGCCTAGTTCGGTTTTGACGAGTTGTGACATCATCGAAGGAAATTCTTTCAAAACAATTCTTGTTTTTCCTTCAATGATGTCACAAAAATAACTCGACCCAGGTCCCTGAATACGCGGCGGCGGGTCAAGAAAGTCAAACTTCAAAAAGCGGTAGAAACGGGAGGATTTTATCAATCTCAAAATTTGTTTCGTATAAATGTTCAGGCCAATTAGGAGAATTTGTTTAGCGAAAAAAATTGGGGGCTTAGTTGCACTTTAATTACCAGCGGTAGAACTTTCATGTGTACCCCTCAAACTACACCTTGGCTCAGTTTTAAAGCCAACGTAGAAAACATAAAAAAAAAAATAAAGAATCACTTGAAATCTAAGAACATCTCAATCTGTTAGATATCATGGTATGGAATTTATTTCAGCCGTCTGAAGATTTAAAAGTAGCACGACTTGAAGGGGTTAAGATTAGTTGCAGAAAAATGACCATATTGTTTCCTTAGACGTTGCGCCAGGTTGTTTAAAAGCCGGTTAATAATAATATACGATTAAAAGATAACCGAGGTTTTCATCCCGCTCGTTGAAAATGTTACTTTTTAAAAGCTAATTTCACGCTCAAGGTAGAGACAAAACTGAAGGACAAAAACCTTTGCAAAAATCTTTATTGATAACTTATCAAATTGGAATCAAAGTTCACACTAGCTTTGAGTTAGCTTCAGTTAATCGTAATTTGAACAACTGGTCCCAGGTTAGTCTCTTTCGCAGCTCCGTCTTTAGGGGTCGTCACGCTCGTCACGCAACGCGTTCCCGACCCCAAACAACGGCTGCGAAGGAGACTAGTCCCAGGTGTGCAAATGGATACCTTAAACTCGTCCTTAAAAAATTGTGCCGTCTGATATCATCTTTACGTTCGTCTTCTTTTTTCTTCTGTAGGAACACATTCTAGAACACACCGACATTGTTAAATTAGCCAGACTCCCAGAATCCGCCACGGCCGGTGAAGGACTACAACCCAGTCCCTCGAGCATCCTCAAGAACAGAGTATCCCGGCATGCACTGCTAGACTCGCCGTTCAAGTCCAGTCCTTCCAGAGGACTTAGAAACGTGCAAATGGCGCTGAGATTTGCTGCCGATGTTAAACAGTCCTAGCAATTACTAAATTGTAGATAATTGAAAACAATACTTTCATTGCCTTTACTAGCTGTTTTAAGCACACTCGATTGAAAAATGTTGTTAGGTAAAAGGTATAAACCACGGACGATACGACCCAACAGTTTTCTAGAAAGCATTTGAGCTTTTGAGCATATTTTTAGGGCTTCAAATTTTTGATATTTTTCGTGGACATTGAGAAAAAACGCAAAATATGCGCATGTTAATTAGATCACCCCAAAATCCCATCAGGTCGCATCGTTTAGATTCACACTTTCTACTGGACGTTTTTTCAATCAAGTGTAAAAATAATTTGACGTACAACTGAAAAATATGTACGCTGGTAATGCAGTTTTCGGGTAATCGATGCTGTGGTTACTCCCCAGAGAAAGTTATCCAAAGGTTACTTTTTTAGCGACGTTATTTGGCTTCTCTCCCCCCCCCCCCCCCCTCCCCCTCCCTGTAGCCTACCACGCAGTCGTTTTTAGGGGACTGGTATTACCTCCTCCCCTAAAAACGACTGCGTGATCGGCTACCAGCCCCCTTCCTTCCTGAAGATTTAGCAACCACTAGAGTAAGTGATTTTTAGTTTAAAAAAAAGTTCGTCTCTCATTCAGTCGTTTCAAGGAGTAGTATTACCCCCTCTCCCCTTGCCCCTAATACAACTCCCCTTAATAACACTTCGTTCGTAAGGGAAAAGTCCTTGGAACGAGGTCGCATTAGAGGCTATAGAAGTAGTAGCATTCTGATAACTTATCCGTATTGTGGACGATGGCACAAAGAGCAATGTCTCAAGGGAGGGGAGAATTGGGCGTGCAGATGGGTTTCTTTTGGACGTTAACCCGGTGTGACTGGAATTCTATCTGTTCACCAAAGATCAGGACCGGGTTGTTCGAAAGACGATTAATGCTAATCTACGATTAAAAGTTAACCAAGGTTTTCATCTCGCTCTTTTAAAGTGGTTTTATAGCCTAATTTCAAGCTAAAAGTAAAGAAAAGTTTAAGCCAAAACTGAGGGGTAAAATCTTTTGGAAGAATCTTTTGCGATTAGTAATTAAACTCGAATCAAAGTTCACGTTAATCCAGGATTAGCTTAATCCGGCTTTGAACAACTGGGCCCAGAGGTTATACCCAGAACAAAGATCTCTAAGCTCGTGGAATCTCAGTGATAGATGCCTCGTCAGAATGAGTCTCTTTACCGTTCTTTTTTTCATTCATTTTATAGATACCAAACTTCTATGGGGCCTTATGGCTAAGTAACAGCTTTTTACCTTCCAAATTCTCTCCACCCCTGAACTACACTGGCCGCTTTTCATAGCCTTTTCTATCTGTAATAGAAAACTAGAATTTTTATTTTTATGATAATTTAATTGGTATCGAACAGAGTACATTTTTAATCAATTTGAAAATATATTTATAGCATGTATATACGTGTAACATTCTTTAGGGAAAAGTAGTAAACTATTTTCAATGTTTTATTCATTTGTGTTCCGTCTGGTCGCCAAATCAAAACATTACGCGCTGCACGTAACTTCGCAACCTCGTCCCCAGGCCCCTCTCTCTTCCACCCTCTTTCTCAAGGGATTAGGTTTGGGGAACGTGAATAAATACTATGATATGGTGAAAACCTGTTCACTCCCAACTTCCGTAAGCATCTGGACATTGCGGTCATTGGATAACACACAAAAGGCTATTACGTCACACTACCGGAAGTGAAAAGGCACGGCTGACAACTGCAAAGATCAAGTAAAGCCATTAAAGGCCCAGTTTCACCCATTCGGCTTTGCGGCCTTTTATTATTGTTTACAAGCGCTTCTATTGTTTAGTCTTGCGATCTGATTGGTTTACCAGAATATTTCCACTGGGATGAAAGTCCTGGCGCATTCAAAATAAATCAGACCAGGCAAATCGGACTGTTCGATTTCGTTCCGGTCGCTCCGATTTATTTTAATCTCTGCACCTGTAAGAAATATTTACGATCCAAAGCGCTCGAGTTCTTTGTACTCCTTTGTGTAAAATTCTCGGCAAACGAAAGTCGAGGGTTTGGTTCGTTTTTCTGCATTCGTTCCTTTGAGCGACGCGGCGAAACAGTCGAACAGTTACAACCGGCAGCCCTCAACATTAAATAATTTTGTTTGAAGATTTTCATTCTATTGTTGTATAAGTTAGACAGTAATCTTAAAGGGTCCTTTCGATTATTATTGAAGCTGACATAAAAAGAAATTAACAGTGCTGGATTCAATGTTAGCTCAGTTAATATCGCTTTCAAAATAAAAGCGCGATGCGCCGATCTATCATGAAATTATTTCTACCTTTGATGATAAAGCTATGATATTGCTTACGAAGCGAATGAGTATTTTAATTTACTTGCCTGTGCCAATAGGAAAAAACGAAGGAACGCCACCAAGAAAACCATACAGTTTATTCCGTCTCGTCACAACGCTGTTTTCGTGAATCGGGAGAATAAATCGAATGGAGTTAAAAAAACTTACGTGCTAAGGTCAGACATCCGTAGAAATCAGGAACATCGCTACAACAGATGCATGCATGGAGACAAAAAATCCTCCCGCTCCGTTGTTGCAGAATAAAAGCTATGCGAAGAGTCTCTGAGATGAATATATTCCTTCGGAATAACAACTTTACAACTACATTGCCAACGGCGAGATGTTACTTAGAAGCGACCGACGATTTTCCGATTTTCCTTTCCACACGAAGACTGTTCTTGAAATGAGCTCGATGAATGTGGATTACTTTCGCTCTTCAGTGCTCGCTGGTAATTTTCTGAATTTTCGACTGTGCGAAATTCAGCTCGGCGCGCAATGTCTCTTGGGTGAACATGGGCCTATAAGAACAATGTTGTTTCCACACAAGAAACTTATTTCCTCGTTGTGTCTCTTCACCCAGGTGTATAAATGGGGCGATATACTGCTGGGGAAAACGCTGCGATTGACTAGCATCCCATCCAGGGGAAGGTAGCAATGCTCTCAGTTTGCTTCATGCTGGGTCTCTTGTGATGAGCTACCATCCGGGGGAAGTTGCTTCATGCTGCGTATCCTGTGATAAACTACCATCCCATCCAGGGGAAGTTGCTTCATGTTGGGTATCTTGTGATGAATTCCCCACTTTCTACTTGTATGTTGATGACCCGTCCCACATATAAATTTCAACAGTAAAAAGCACTTTGATACAGAAACAAAAGGTATACAGGTATGATAGAGATGCGATACTCAGTACGAATGATACAGATGCGATACAGATGCTATACAGCTATGATACAGATATGATACAGATATGTTACAGATTTGATACAGATATGACAAGATACGATACAGATATGATACAGATATGATACAGATGTGTTACAGATAAGATACAGATACGATACAGATCCGATACAGATCCGATACAGATATGATACAGATACGATACAGATCCGATACAGATATGATACAGATACGATACATATATGATACAGATAAGATACAGATGCGATACAGATACGATACAGATACGGTACAGATGCGATACAGATAAGATACAGATACGATACACATATGATACAGATACGATACAGATGCGATACAGATATGATACAGATACCATAAAGATACTATATAGATACAAAACAGATATGCTACACATACGATACAGGTATGATACATGCAGAAACGATACAGATATTTAACAATTATCCTGCGAAATCGCGCGGAATATCGCCTGATACTTAGCCGAAGCTAAAATCAGGCAATATTCGGCAAGTTTGAGCAAGATAATTGTTTTATTATTCAACACATTGAAAGCAGCAAAGCTGAAGGCAATCTTTTTTTGTTAAAAAAGAGACTTGTAACATTTGATCGCGCGCGGACGTACATGTATGAAAGTGGCAGCCCTGTTCAAGTTTGAATGAAATCAATAGCGTTGACCGAACCTGCATCAAAATTGAGTACTCGTCTAGCGCGCCAATCGCTTTAGCAAAAATTTCCACAAAGTTATAGCGTCAAAAGCTGAAACCAGTTGGAAGTTGCGAGGGATTTGTTGTGTCCTCTGGGCCGAGTTGAAAAGACTGAAAAAGCCTTTCAACGATTTCTCGTGTGAGTGTTTCTTTGTTTACTGCGCAAGCAATTTCACTATCTTTCCTCGGTGTTTTGACAAACGCATCTAGTGCCTTGTTGCTTGCAAGAACTCTGGATCTGTTATGATACTAAACGGTTTTTTTTTTCAGCCAGCTCTAATGTTTCCGAGAGTGATTGCTTTGTACTACTTCTATCTTTTTGTCTACCAGAGAGAGAGAATTTCTCGAGGCACTTCATTTGCGAGCTCGGTTTTCTCGGGTGGTTTCTTCCATCTCTTCAAGGCGAGTCGAAGGACGCTTTTAATTGTTGCGAGAACCAATCTAAGAAAATACGGTTGGAAATTTCCGAGCCTTTGCTAGAATACGGAACAATACAAGAGTCAAGCAAAAAAAATTTGCTGAACTGTAATTTGCCAGTTCATAAACAAAGTGATAAGCAGTAAATGTTTTTGCACCAACCATTACAAATATCGACAGCAAACTTGGTTGCCTTCTTTTTTTTTTATGAAACAGCATTATTAATAATTTGGTGTACTTGCGAGGTCGTTTTTGAAAGCGCGCGCTGTGCCATCCTTCTCCCCGATACACGAAATTACGTATATCGCAGAATATCTGTTATGTGCGGACGACGTATATCGAGTTCACCATGACCATGTTTGAGCAGTGTTACAATGTTTTGAATAATAAGATACAGATATGATGCAGATACGATACAGACACGATACAGATACGATACAGACACGACAAAGACACGATACAGACACGATATAGATACGATACATATACGATACAGATACGATACAGACACGATACAGATACGATACAGATACGATACAGATACGATACAGATACGATACAGACACGATACAGACACGATACAGATACGATACAGACACGATACAGATACGATACAGACACGATACAGATACGATACAGATACGATACAGATACATTACAGATACGATGCAGATACGATACAGACACGATACAGATACGATACAGATACGATACAGACACGATACAGACACGATACAGACACGATAAAGATACGACACAGATACGATACAGATACGACACAGATATGATACAGATACGATACAGATACGATAAAGATATGATGCAGATACGATACAGATACGATACAGATATGTTACAGATACGATACAGATATGATGCAGATACGATACAGATGCGATACTGATGTGTTAGAGATATGACACAGATGCGGTATACAAATAGGATACAGATTTGACGCAGATGCAATTTACAAATGCGATACAGATATGGCACAGATGCGATACTGATATGATACAGATATGACACAGATGCGATACTGATGTGATTCAGAAATGATACAGATGTGAATGATACAGATGCGATACTGATACGGTTACTGATGCGATACTAATACGATACAGATGTGATACTAGTGTGAAACAGATGCGATACATTAAGATAATGTATTGATACCATAAAGATACAATACAGATGCGATATAGATGCAATTTGGATACCACAGACATGTACAATAAAGTGACGATTTAGATACGATAGCGATTCGATAAGAATATGCCTTAAATACAATGCAGAAGGCACAGATACTGATACAGAATAATTCTTTTATACCTTAACTTGAGAGGGTTTGTGAATCAGGCCTCAGAACGGCAGAGAATCAAGTTCGAGATACGATACAAATGCTACGCGGATGTGAAAGATCGGTTAGATGCGCTTCAGATGTTGGATATATGACCGAGAAAAATGATATTATTGTAATATAGATTCCGAAGTTAGCCTACAAATACAATACAGATTCGCCGTTTTTAACGGAGGATAAGACATATTCCTCTTATCTTCAATGCAAAAAGCTTTTAGAACTGGTGCTAATTTTGAAATCTGCTTCAGTGGTAAAAAAAAAGATGCAACTTTCAGATCAACAACAACAGTTCAATTCAAGACTAGCGTAATCATTTTGCAACCTTTTGCGACCTTTTACGCCTCGTGAACAGGACTTAAAACATTTTATCAAGTATAGCCAGTCAGTGGAGATTTTGGGGGTTCGCTGGAGTTGGAAACTATTGAAGGTGCAAATTTCGGCTCAACAGTTCAAGACTCGCGTAATCATTTCACAGCCTTTTACGACTCGTGAAGTTAATTCGTTTTAAAAACCACCGCATGATCAGTGCAGATCTTAGGGAGTCGCTTGAGTTGGAGACTATTGGAGATGGGTGGAGACCTGAAGCTATTTCGTCTGGTCTCAAAAGACATTCGGTTCCCCGTCATGATTTCATGACAGCTGAACAAGGAAGACGGCAGACATTCCTTGTGTGACCAGGGTGACAGTTATATAAACACGATTCCAGATTGCCTACATATCACTGTAGCAGATCAGAGGACACCAGGTTCCTCAAAATCCGTACGTAATCATGTGTCACGAGGATATTACGTGCCCGTGCGTGGATACGATTTTTAGGCTATGTTTCAGACTAAACCTAGTAGTTCTTGTGCCGGCACAAAAAACATATCGGATAGGGCTTTCGTTCACACACAAAAAGCCGCCAGTACGGATCGATTTTGTGCCGAAGCGATGCTGCGCTACTTCGGTTTGAAAGTGAATCGTCACATCTCGGATAGGTTTTCATTACACTTTCTTGAGTGGTGTGAACAGAGAATCGAACCGAAACGAAGTTGCAACGAGGAACGAGGATTGGATTCGAGCGGAAAGATGTCGGCGGTTTTGGGCCACTTCTGTCCACTCTCATGCCAGGCAGGGGAATTTTTCACAACGGCATAAAATACTAGTAGTGCTAGACATAGCCTTATCTTCGAATGTTGAGAGCTATTTCTCACGATTTCACTTCGCTCACTCATAAGAGATATTATATACACGAGAACATAAAATTCATATCCACATGCGGACATACCTATACGGCATAGGTGTCAACGAAATACCCAGACATAAAATGAAAAATCTCACAGCTTTAGTTCTTTTCAAAACGTTGGAGAAAGTGGATCGCTAACGAGCTTGATTGGAATGAACAAGTAGCCCCCACAAAAGCTTGCTTTGTTCTGAAAAGGTAAAAGTCTTAAGAGGTGTTTTTGTACATTTTATGACTTTGAGGGAAAAGCAGACAGATCTTAGCAAGGGCTATTGAAACCCAAAAAGAAAATTGGGGGTAACCACGCATTTTTCAAAGATAATTAAGCTACAATAATTCTAAAAAGCGCTATAATACAAAGTAATGTATGGCATTTCAACAAATTGAAGATTAATTATCTCTGAAAAATGCATGGTTACCGCCAATCTTTTATGGAATACCAAGAGCAGTTGCTAAGTTCTGCTTTCTCAGCATAGTTTTAAACCGCGCAAAAATATCCCTGTATTAGTAGTTACTACCTATAGGAAACCCGAGTATCTCATCTCGAGATGCGCAAAACGCATGCGCAGTAACAAAAGTAGGTACCGTCCTTACAAATTTTAAATATATCTGAGACATAATCGTGTAAACAGCACGGTTCATTCTGATCTAGAATTGACCGAAATCTAAGAAAGTAGCATAAACATTCAAGAAGACAGTAAAAGGAGATATTCTTGGCAAATGGGGCTTTAAAATGAAATATACTGAAATTGCGGTCAGGAATGGACATAATGTAATCTAAAATGTGTATGACACTGACTTTAAAAACCAAACGTTTATAAAAACGTAAGTTTTATAAACGTTTGTTTTTTGACGTTTTACAAGTCAGTGTCATACACATTTTAGATTACATCATGGGGCTTTAAAATGTTTGACAAACATGCAGCAAATTATTATTGAAACTAAATATTAAGTCTAATATTGCCTAAAAGTATTTCCGACCCGTATAAATATTTTAAGAATATGGAGACAAGGTTGAACATCTTTGGAAAACACTATTAGTGCGTGCTGAAAAACGTCAAATGCACTTTTATAATGTTTGGAATTTAAATGTAATACATAGCCCAAAAAACCAATCTATTGATAAAATGTTTGTCAAGAGCGATCAACCCTTAGCCTTCTGTTCGTGAATAACTCACCATTAACAACAACAACAACAAAAAAGAGCAGTGCGTTTTTCATTATCCCATGTTTGCCCAAGAACAACCACACAACATTAATCTATTGGTAAACTTTTTTTTATTTTCGCCCAGCCCTGAAACATTATCTTACAAAGCAATAAGTTATTAATTTAGTTCGATACAATCCAGTGTGTTAGATTTAATAGAGTACATTATTTCAAACGTTTTCATAAATTTTTACTCAAATTTTGATTCAGAATCGAGGCCTGCGACTCGACACGTTAAGTGTTCGAGGCTCACATAACACTGAGCGGCTTTAAGCACTTAAAAAGCACAGAGGGAGTAGCTCAAAAGTTAAGGAAGATAGATCTCAACAAGATGGGTTTAAAAAGCATTGCTTTAGTTGCAACTTAGTTTCTGCCACAGGTCATGTTCTCTTGCGGCAACATCAACCTGTATCGCGTAGTATACCAACATTGGAAGATGGTATTTAACGCCTAAAAATAGTGTGGTAGGTCTGTGTTATGTGATACTCGAATGAAAAGCCACTATTTTCAGTATAATCTATGTGTAGTGTTCCTGGAGTCAAATTAACACACCATAGTGGAAGTGTAAATCATGACAAAAAAATCAAGATTTTCGGTATATTCCCTACAGCAGAATCCCGTCTTTTCGAAAACTCAATGGAAACAGAGTATTGTGGGTTCAAGTAGAATGGAGGTTACACGAGGCGTACATCCTCACCAACACATGTGAGGAGTACCTCACAGGAAGTAGAGAGAGGTGTGTGGGGGATTTTGGAACGAGAAATCCGAGAATCCGGGATTCGACTGTGTTCTTCCAATGGACATAAATGGAAGGGAAGGTATTGTCGTTAAGTTATAAGATATGCTGGCATGATACTGCTACCACATAAACAGTATGTGTGCCGCCTCAGAGAGTGTTTTTTCAATCGTCTTGCCGGCTGTAAAATAGTCTATAATTGTTGTCTTCCATTTGGTATGAATTTATCCTCCTTCTCATCTGAAAATTATTGTGATTACGGTTGAAAAAACCACGTTTTGGTCTGGAAAGCATCTCAACTCTGGGCGGCACACTTCTGTCCAAAATCCCAAGGTGTATCCCGCGGTACGTACAACGCAGAGGCACACCGTGTCCATTACGATATAGCAGCCTCGATCCAGGTCACCTTCGTTTGAATCGGTCAGACGATCTCACTAGCAACCTGGAACGAGCTGGAGTCTCGACTCGAAATACCGACAAAGAAAATTGAGTGCACTATTATGTCCCCAGCCAATCAAAGTATTATCGGTATTTTTTATGTCACATCCACATGGTTTGTAAATACCAAATAAGCTGAAATGGAGTGAATTGATAGTTTGCAAAATCGATCTTATTCCTATCCGTGTAATTGTATTTACATTAACTTTGGGGATAATCTCATCCCTCAAAACTCGTTACAACTATACACATTTATGGGCCCTATTAAAGGCGTGATCCTAAAAGGGAGAAAAAGAACAAGAAGCCCAGTGTCTCTTGCACCCGGCCTAGTACTACCATTGATTAACCAAATTTCTTATCAGGATCAGCCAAGGGTTTGGAGTGGATTAGTATACAAGGGTGAAGTTGATGTAGTGAAGAGTTCCTTCAAAGTGGAATCTATGTGTCTGGCATGCATGCTGCTGATAAGAAAACATGGACAAAAAAGATTATTTCTCTCTTGACCACACTGTGTTTTCAAGAACTTCTGGTTGATATTAGTAAAAAAAGAAAGGTATCCTGGCACAGCATTAACCCTCTAAACTTCCCTGGTCAACCTGACATAGTGTATTTGCTGACCTTCCTGGAAAGCCAGACACAGTGCATAGATTTTTTGCCCTCTTCAAGAGTTTTTACATCACCTTGAACGGTGGAATTATTGGGTGCCAGATATGCTTTAGACAGTGCAGCAACCTTCATGCAAATTCAAATGGGCGGCTGTCATGCTAATCATTAATCCTATGTTTCTTTTATGTGAGAACAAGAGGTCAGACGGAATTAAATGGAACGAAAACTCGAAATACCAACTGCGTCACACTGAATTTGATTTTTAACCTTGTAGCTGGTTTATGCTACGCACTGTATATCCTGTAAGTTTTGTATGATGTCTAGATGAACCATTCCACAATGAAGAAATACCTCACCACCAATTTGCAACTTAAAAGTATTGCAAGCCATACATAGCATAACATTGCCCATTTTTAAGCGTTTCAACAGATCTCTTATGTGCTAACGTAATTAAATAATTCCCAAACACTGCTTTCTTTGTACATAGCTGATAATTACAACACATTGCTCCTTTTAACATCTTGCAAAGCTATAGACTGAATATATTAATAACTTTTTTCTGTAAATTTCTTAACTGAAACAACCCACTAACACGCATCCATGCCAACAACTATTTAAGGATGATTTCTCTTGCAAGGAAAATTCCTCTAATACTATGTAATAAATTAGTAATATGGTATATACATGGTACAGACTTGCAGCCCTGTCTGCCACACAAGGCTGCAACCAGTGGTTGGAATATGAAACTCCATCTAATGCTGAAAGGGGCATCCATGAGCCCAGTGGCCTCTCATACCTGTTGAAAATAATCCGCAAAGAAAGTCTTAAAAAAAGCCTTCTGACAGATGAAATTATGAAGCACCTTTGCCGTCAAGATAATGATCTCCTTTGGTAGTAAAAATAAATTAAATAAATGACTATTTAAGTGTACAAACTGAACATAACATTTGTTAAAGACCACAACTGGTAGGAGGCAAACCAGTTGGCTATTTACTAAGCGTGGCCTTGGATTTGAAATCAGGACGACTGCCGTGAAACAGATCCAAGTGGTCAAAGCGGGATATGCATATTCTGGTGACCGTTGTGATCACCACTACTTTCTCCACACATTCAATAATGCAAAGTAATCTATCAAGTTATAGGAATAAAGCAACTGATCAGTACCAATAAACAAATTTTGGTACGCAATAAAATTCTCATGAACAGCATTACTGACATCCCTCCCCCAGCCTTCCTAGGAACTGATTAGTTGCAGGTGAGAGTTATAATGGTGCAAAAAAAAAGAAAAAAATTGCAACTCTCCTCAAACATTTAAACTGGTAGTCTGCTTAATCCAAATGGTGGTGAACATGCCTTGAAGCCACACCCATGGACAAAATAGAATTTTGGTGCCCCTAAGTAGTTCCTTTCAAAATTGGTCATGAGCACCCCTATCACTTTTCTATGGGAGTTCCCCAGAGCAGAAACACCACATGTTTTAAGAGAACTTACCACACAAATGGCACTGACCATAACCTGGATAATATGTTCCTGGCATGCCCTGCATGTAATTCCTCTGATGATGGTAGTCTCTATCAAAGCCTCCGTCGCCGCGATATCCAGCCTGACCACCATGGTTCCCATGGTTACCGTAGTACCTGTTTTCGTGATATCTGTTAAAGTTATTCCTCTGGTGGACCACAGGAGGGCGAGGCTCTTGGAGTTGACCTCCACGGGCCAAAGGATGCTCCCTTCTTGGATTCCGTGCCATATTTTGCGCCACCCTTGGGGCAGCATTGTAAGCATGGCCTGCAAGCTGATGTTCTTCTGGGTCGTTCACAACAATAGGATGGCCCTGTGAACCAGGAGTATCTCTAGTAGATGCAGCTGTACAGTAAATCAATGGCACAATTAGAATCATCCAATGAAAGTGATTTACGCATTGAGTTTACCTTCTTGGTGATTTGAGTAAATAAATCATTATATTTAGAGGCAACAGCCACATAACACTCAAGTGGTTTCCATGCTTGAGGTCACATGTTGCAAATGGTTTTTTTTGTGGAAAGGGAAAAACTGGAGAAAATATTGGAGTAAGTTGAGAGCCAATAGCAAACAACAACATTCAACTTAATTACAATGTCAAGGCCTGTACTCACATCAGGACAATGGACACAGTGGTGGAAAGCAAGTGTTCTCACCACTGCGCTAAACTTTCAGTCCTTAAGAATACAGTAGTATATCATCATAACTTAAACTAAATTTCAATCAAAGCAGAAGCTTGATGACAAGTTTGCTTGGAATATCCTTTACAACATTAAATGCCACAACTGATGAACACTGCAAATTTCATGCTGATGCAGTTCTTCCCAGATCTCAGCCTCTGACTACTTAAAATCAAATTTGAACAACAAACTGATCTCCGAAACTATTCCCCGGACACATAGATAACATCACGGTCCTCTAATATCATGTTGCTGGGGAATAATTCATCATTTTCCAAATTGAAAATGGTTTCTCCATGCTCTATAAAAAGCAATTGCTTGAGACATAGAAATACCACCACAGGTCACACAAGCAACACTTAATGCATCCAACAGTCTTTACAGAACTCAAACATGCATGCATAAAGCAGGACAGTACTATGCTCTCATTGATTTAAATCCATTTACAATAACTCTATGAAGATGTGATAATTTATTTGTGGCATTTACTGGTATTTCATAGTAGGAGCAAAATAACACGCTTCCTTTCCCCGTTTCCATAATATGAAAAATTTCAGGTTTGGGGTACTCAAAACAAACTTGAATACACTAACCAAAGGGGTTATAGTATTATTTGAAATCTCATTTTGCCAAACTTAAATCCATTCAACCCTCCCAAAATTTATTTTATTTCTGACCATTACAAACCTCATAATAGAACAATAATTATTCATGGATGGCTGGCATGCTCCAAAAATTTATCAACTTCCAGAGAGATTCATTCAAACAAAATTTAATTTCTAAAAAAATGTCACCTTGGAAATTTACAAGGAAACCTTTTGTTTTTGGTTATGAATTCAGAGATTACTCAAAATAGCATGCCAGAGTTTTCAAGGCAAAGAAAAAGCAAACACTTGTAGGGTACTTATCAATACATCCCTTTATTTTACTTCTATAATTAACAACAACAGACTAGCCAGCCTAATATAGTAGCACTGGTTTACAACCACCGCCTAAATAATTTAAAACTATAAAATAGTTAATATTTTATGATAAACCTTTGCTGAGCTCGCAGCAAAACAAGTTGTCCTAACCAGAAATTAAAACAAAATATTGATTCTATTAAAAACCATCAAAGGTTATGCAGGTAAAATTATTTCAACAACAGCCAACTTTAAAAAGTCCCTTTAAAAGTGATTTAATTATTGCAAACGAACAGTGGCCAGTCAGTACAAGATGTTGTTGTACAGTAACACTTCAGAGCCTTTACCGGAGTCATTCTTTATTTTTCCCCTCCCTAATTATTGTGCAAGTCTCTTCGCCAATTCTGGGGTGTGGTGCTGTTTATGACTGGATGCTTTAAAAATTCACACAGGGTATTTGACGTTCAGCATGTATTTAGTTGTATGCTTTATGCTATATGTCATATTTAATGATCACAATTACTATCATTGGCAAGCTTTTCCAAAAACATGGCTTTCACTCATTTACAGAAGGTTTATTCTCATTTATTAGCCAACTGAAAAATAACTGTTAGGAGGAGAAAATACTCTGATTCCAAGACTAGTATTAAAGTGAAACTAGTAAGTGTAACTGGGAAAACATGAAAAGGAGAAGATGCACAAGCTTGTGACAAACACTTCAATCTATAAAAAGATCTGCCTGAAGCGGAAATGGTTCGAGGTTGCTTGCTGTCACTCCTTCTTTAAGAGTGAGGGCAAGCAACTTCAGAACATTTATTTAACAATCAGGATATTTTAGGTCACAAATAAAAAAAGGAATTTTCAAAAATAAATAGTATTTTATATGGATTGATGAAGCAGGAAGATAAACCACAATACACACATGAATTAAGAAGGATATTTAGCCTGCAGGTGTCAAGCTCTTTGATATCTTCCCTCAACATACAGTATGTTTTATTTTATCCACATACCCTGGAAATGATGAGGCAGGGACTTTAAAAATATAGGTCTCAATGATTCTTAAAGGCACAGTTACACATGCGTTATTTTGCCTGCATAAGTGACACAACCTTTTTTTTGAAATTCTGCCATTGACAGTGCACCGTGAAAATCACACGTGTAGCCACCCTTGCACAGGTAATGCTTCAGCTAAAAGGACTGCAGAAAAATGTCACAAAAAAAAAAAATGAAAAAAAGAATGCAACAGGCTTGTCAAGTCACCTGTGCAAGCGAGGCTACACATGCAATATTTTTGCCCCACACTGCCAATGCATCAAGTCCTAAAATCATGTCACCTGTGCAAATGGAAAATCCACCGACAGCTAAAAACTTGCTGAAAGAAAATTTTTTCCCCTTTGAAATGGTGAAATTTTGTGCTTGAGGATTGGACACATTAGAAACTGACAAAATTTCACATCTGAACACAAAGTAATGCACCTTGCATTGAAAATTCTAATCAAATATCATAGGAAAGTGATTAGAAAAAACATTTTTTTTTATTGATTAAGCAATGGCGATAGCATTTCTTCTGCAACACTATGTTTTTGGCTCACTGTTTGTTTTATTCTTACTTACCGAACGTACAAAGGCAAATTCAGTGGTTTCGGAACAACCACAACATGGCATAGTTTTGTTCCCCTAAAAATCTTTGTTGGTTTCACCTCGGAAAGACAGTACGGGACAAAGCCAAAGCAGAATGTATCATCTCTATATTGCCTACTTCAGTGATTCTTTCACTGAGTTGGAAACTGAACATTCACTGTATCTGTAAACACTCTCCGTTCGGTGTGGACTCGGACTGCGTCACCGAAACTAGAAGTATACTCAGATATTGGAGAAATAATTATTGGTCAGTAGAAGTGCTACTCACAATCTTTTCAATCTGTGTACAATAACAGATATTCCTTATTTCAGTGCAGTACACTTGCGCATTCATTTGAAGAAATTTCTCAGTAGTAGCAAGGAGAAACACTATTCTTCAATTCGTCTACTCCTATGGTATTTCATCGGATTCACATTCTGATGCAGGTAAACTTGGTACATTTGGGATGCAGCTGCTCTTTTGTTTCTTCGGTCTTAATTTTGAAGGTACCGTACAAGAGAAATCACTTTATTGGACAAGCGGTTATTTTCTCTTCTCGACAGGAACTGATCATTACTTTTCTCCCTCATAGTATGGTAGGACGCACATATTTTACACCTAGTCAAAGGCAAGGTCGATAGGTCGCAGGTAAGGGGTTTGGCAGGGCCTCACTTAGCCATCAATGATGATCACTGTATTTTGTACCATATTACCTCTTTTCAACTCTTGCCTTTCACGGCTGACTGTTTGCCGTCTTGTCTTGGTCTCCTCATCCATAGACTCCACCATTTTGGCAATGGCGTTATCAAGAACTAGAGACCTGACCGGCCTTCCCGTTATGACCTGACGACATATGGGACAGTTGTTCTTCTTCGCGAGCCAGGTTTGCAAACAATGTTCACAGAACGAATGGGCGCATGATAACGTAGTAGAGTCAATGAAAAGATCCTGGCATATGATGCATGTGAACTCATCCTCCATCTGCTCTATAACTGTTTTCCTTGTCTCCTCTTCCACTCTCTTCGTTTCCTCTTGCTGCTTGAGCAGCTCCTCGTTTTTTGACTCCACAATTTGCCGCAGCTCCTGCAGCGTGGATTCCATCCTCCTTTCGTTTGCCTCCAAGTCTAGCAATCGTGCCTGAGAGGCTTTGTAATTTTCTAACTCCGAGTGCAGCTTATTTTGCTGCTCTTCCTTCTCGGCGATCACTTGCTCCAGAGCTTCTTTCTGCTGAGTCAGCTGATTTTCAAGCTCTTTGTCTTTTTCTTCCAACTTTCTGTTTAATTCCTCTTGCAACTGGGCTTCAACCTGCTCCTTTTCAGCAATCAGGCTATCTTTTTGTCTTCTTAACTGATCATTAAGCTGTTCTTCCTTCTCGGTTAACTTTTCGGCAAAAAGAGTTTTAAGGGCACTTTCCAGCTCCTGCTTTTCCTTCTCTAACTCAGCCTTCTGATCCAGAAGCTTCGCTTGCATATCTTTCTCAGTCTTTTCCAACTGCTTGACAACATCAGCATGGCATTTCTCCTTTTCCTCTAAAGAAACCTTCAATTTATTAATCTTTTCTTCAGCTACACCAATTGCAGCATGCACCACAGGGTCATCAGCTGTAAAAGGAGCATTGACATGGCTGCCACTTTCAGCCAAAATCCTTCTTTGTTTAACTGAATTGCCTTTGCTGTTGCTTGAGGATGTCTCTGCATGTCTTTTTCTGCCTCTTCCAGCACGTTCAAACACATATTCAAATTCTGGTGGATTTGAGTCTATTCCCACACCAAAGGCAATTTTGTCACCAGGTTCAATCACATGCTGCAGATGTGGTGGAATTCTACTACCATTGATAAATACTCCATTTAAACTCTGAAACATACAAAAAGACAAAGTAGATTACACAACTCTCACAAGCACCCAAAGTTGAATCTGCCAATAAAACTCCCAAACCTTGTTTTGTACAATAAATATAAAATATTGAACAAAAAAATGGTAGCAAACAACTGTTCAAACCCTTTCACTTTGTACAGTAGAACAAACAGTAACACAAGAAAGCGCTAGTTTGTTTTTGTTGATGGTTGAACTTTAGGATTTCAATCAGAATGCTATCAGCTTTTACAACAACATAAAAACAATAGGACATGCATTGCAAACTTACTCTTCAGTCAGTACCTTGATTCATCACACTTTAGGATTTCATACAAACACTTTTTAAAGGCTGCCCTAAATGAAAGTTTTGTTTGCTTGATAAAATTCCTTTGAATTGTAAAATTTCATCCAAAAAGACTTAAAGTTAAGAGCAACATTACCCAGAACAAGGCCTGTGGTTGAAATGAATGACAAACACTCCAATATTTTGTTTGGCTCATCAACAGAGTTGATAACTAAAGGTAAACTGGCCATCATAAAAGGATTCTAGAGCTCGTTGTCATTCGCTCTGTCAAAGGGCTAACGCTCAAAACGTCAGCATTTGAAATCTCTTTAAGGTGGCCAATTTACCTTCAGTTACCAACTCTGTTAACAAACCAAACGTTTCACTCCCCACCAACACAGCACCATAGTTTGTTTAGAAACTAACTCCCCTACTCCAATATCCTGTTTGATCAGTCGTTGTCTAGTGCACATGCTTTTACTGCCTTACACACAATTATTGTAACACAGCAGTAACGAGAACAAAAATTCTTACATTTTTTAGCCTTTTTATTACAAGTCACCAGTTCAAGTTGATATTTATTTAACCCTTCTAAGTGACTGTCTAGCATTTTCGTTAATTCCCGTAGTGAAACTCATCTGGTTCACCAAGTCACCACAGCAGAGTTAAAAATATCCTTAAATAATTATCATTAGAGGGTCGTACAGGGGTATTTTCGTGATGCGTGATTAGCTGATTTTATTTCCCGTGAAACGTGAATGTAACAAATTATTCTTCGTAATCCGTGACCTGAAGGTTTTGCGTGACCCGTGAAGAGCTTGAGAACGAAATTTTCATTTCTGTGATCCGTGATTTGCTATTTTTTCTGTTTGTGAACCGTGCAAGAGACCCCCCCTGTACGACCCTCTTATTACATTCTCGACAGCTGATCACCTGAATATGTTTCAACGTGTATAGTTAATATTGTAAGGAGAAAAACACAAGTTAATCAACTAGCAAACGCAAGGTGAGAAACTCAAACTTGAAGAAAAATATTACAAGGAAATCCTCCAAGAGCCTCAGGTTGTTTACCTCTTATGAAATAACATTTAAGAAATTTTGGTTACAAATTTCCAACTACATGTAGAATGAGTTTTATTATTTTGAACTCAACTCTTTTAGAACCCCCATTTCAGTCTAGGTAAAAAACATGGCTGTACATGGCCTAGAGGAGATTAATTTCCATTATTTTAATTATGTTGTAACTTAGGAAAACAAGACCACCTTGCACAAGTTCCATTCATTAAATAGAACTTTTTTTCACCAGCTGCAACACCTCAGTTTTGAAAAGCCTAGAAAAAGTTCTTCATGTAAACACACTAAGGCAATAACTGCATATTAATGGCTACCTACTCGTACAAGAATAACAAGACTTCCTGATGTAAGATACAAGAGATATTTATAGACACTGTCAACAAAGTTGAATTACACCTTTGTCTGACCAAGACACCTACAAAAGCAAGATCATGAGGGCAGCTGTAAAAGTGGGTTTTAAGCCCAAAAATGATTGTAACTTAAAAACAATAATTAGAAAATATATTTAAAACAAAAAATAAGTTAAAGTTTTGCACACTATAAAATTCTGAATCTAAGCCCCATCCCCCAAAAAGAGAAATCTGATGCTTAGATCCTCTCCATAATACAAAGTTATATCCTTAACACATGAAATTACATACATCGCAGATTATTATTCAACACATTGTAACATTGCTCAAATATGGTCATGGTGCACTGAATGTTCATTGTCCATAGTCAACAGATATCCTGCAATTAAAGTAATTTCATGTGTCGGGAAGAAAATAAATATAGGCAAAATAAAGATCATCTCTAGCTTTTCTGCAATAAAACTGTACTTTGTTATCAATGTGTTTCAAGAATAACAATAGAGATAGTTCTATCACTTACATTTTTATCAGCTAGAGGCATATTTTAATGTTCTATTCCTAGTTACATGCTCAACAAGATTGTGGGAACACCTGAAATTAGTTAAAATGTGGCCACACTGGATCACTACATTGCCAGAAGCAGGTTAACGTTTTGCTCAAAAACAAAACCAAAAAAAAAAAATAATAATAAAATAAATGTTGTTATTAAGCTAAGGCAAACAACCTACTCTAATTAAGTGCAAGAACCCAGTTTGCATATATTATTCTACATGTATATCAAGCCGTTGTATTTTTACAACCTACCATTATATTCTAATATTCCAAAGATTAAAAGCTGGCTAGAGCTAAATTGTAGCTGACACCCAAGCGTTAGGCTTAGGTGAAAGAAAGCAACCTCCCTAATAGCTCTGTTTAAAAAACAATTTAAACTGCGTGAGGTAACTTTTGTTAACAAGTGAGATTTCATTTTAGGTGGTCTTTTGTGAATTATCCAACCAGCTGCTTCGCGTTCAACGCGATGAATATTCATCAACAAAAAACATCAACAAACCTTATCCGCTTACTGCAAAATTTTAGTTTACAAGGCTTCTAACGACGAGCTTTTGAAATTGAAAGCTGCGATAAATTAAGCCTTGAATCACTACGCCATTAAGCTGAGACTTCTGACCTAATTTCTAGAAAAAAGTTCCCAGCGTAGAAAAAAATAACAGCGCTTTTTTACCTCATGGTCGACTATCGTCCATTTGCCCGCCGAAACTGAAATCGTAGCATGTCGACGAGATATCATGAGAGGAGTATTTTTCGACAATAACCTGACACTCGTCTCCTGGGAAATAACTCTGCCAAACGTTATTGCCTTATCGGGTAATAGTAAAACGCTGTTTGGACAAAATGAGTCGTTCTCTCCGCTCACAGGAACCGTTTTCCGAAGACAAGCTTCCTCCGCCATTGCATTGTCCCTTCACTGCCCCTCGACTGTTTACCTAATGACGCAACAATGCGCATGCCTGAATTTCAAGCGAAAAAAAACAATTAGCGGGTAGTAGACGGGATGCTCTGGGGACTACCTTTCAGGGGTGGGAGGCGTGTTTTGGGGGACGACTTGCTTGCCATGCGAAAACAGTTATATGTTGTTCACTAAACTGGAATAAGGACTCAATAATGCTTTCCTTTTTCCAAAGGTTAAAAGGGTTCTCAAGCGACAAGCGGTTATGACTCTGAGCTCAGCTCTTTACACCCCCTCCCCCCCGCCAATTCACAAGCAACAACGTCACGCAACATCTGAAAGAACAGCGTTACACGCAGTTGTCGGCATTAGATAACATCGGCCTCAGCTACCTCGATCGAGAGAGACTGAGTTCGACTACCGGACACCTTATTGGTCATTATACAAAGTACAAACCAGACCAGAACAAACAAAGAAGCAGCAGTCAGACAGCATTCGTTAATTCACCGATTCACTCGACCCCAATGGGTAACAGCCGCTGAAAATGCACCATCGTACGCGGCTACCAGCCGTGTATCGTACGACTATAGTATATTACCCATAACGCACTGCACAACGCCACGTAACCCATCCTATACGATAACCGGGTAAATTTGTATTGGTTAGGCTGGACTGAGAAGCAGTTCCCGAAGTTACAAAATTTGATCAATTTTACGTTGGAAATAAACGTAGTGATGCTAACGATAAAAAATAAGTCACTTTAGCCCTTATTTTGCTCCGCAAACCATCTCTAAATATATTCCCGTAAGCCATCGTATACGATGACCGGGTAAATTTGTATTGGCTACGCTGGACTGGGAAGCCGTTTCGAGAAGTGGCGAGATTTGATTAATTTTACGTCGGAGATAAACGTAGTGCTGCTTACGATCAAACATAAATCATTTTAGCCCTTATTTTGCTCCGTAAACCATCTCTAAATATATTCCCATAAGCCATCGTATACGATGACCGGGTAAATTTGTATTGCCTACGCTGGACTGAGAAGCCGTTTTCCGAAGTTTGCTAAATTTGATCAATTTTACGTCAGAGATAAAGGTAGTGATGCTTACAATCAAAAATAAATCATTTTAGCCCTTATTTTGCTCCGCAAACCATCTCTAAATATATTCCCGTAAGCCATCGTATACGATGACCGGGTAAATTTGTATTGGCTAGGCTTGAGTGAGAAGCCGTTTCACGAAGTTGCGAAATTTGATCAATTTTACGTCGGAGATAAACGTAGTGCTGCTTACGATCAAAAATAAATCATTTTAGCCCTTATTTTGTTCCGCAAACCATCTCTAAATGTATTCCCGTAAGCCATCGTATACGATGACCGGGTAAATTTGTATTGGCTACGCTGCACTGAGAAGCCGTTTTCCGAAGTTGCGAAATTTGATCAATTTTACGTCAGAGATAAAGGTAGTAATGCTTACAATCAAAAATAAATCATTTTAGCCCTTATTTTGCTCCGTAAACCATCTCTAAATATATTTCCGTAAGCCATCGTATACGATGACCGGGTCAAATTTGTATTGGCTACGCTGGACTGAGAAGCCGTTTTCCGAAGTTTGCTAAATTTGATCAATTTTACGTCGGAAATAAACGTAGTGCTGCTTCCGATCAAAAATAAATCATTTTAGCCCTTATTTTGCTCCGTAAACCATCTCTAAATATATTCCCGCAAGCCATCGTATACGATGACCGGGTAAATTTGTATTGGCTAGGCTTGAGTGAGAAGCCGTTTTCTGAAGTTGCGAAATTTGGTCAATTTTACGTCGGAAATAAACGTAGTGCTCCTTACGATAAAAAATAAGTCACTTTAGCCCTTATTTTGCTCCATAAACCATCTCTAAATGTATTCCAGCAAGCCATCGTATACGATGACCGGGTAAATTTGTATTGGCTAGGCTTGAGTGAGAAGCCGTTTCACGAAGTTGCGAAATTTGATCAATTTTACGTCGGAGATAAACGTAGTGCTGCTTACGATCAAAAAGAAATCATTTTAGCCCTTATTTTGCTCCGCAAACCATCTCTAAATATATTCCCGTAAGCCATCGTATACGATGACCGGGTAAATTTGTATTGGCTACGCTGGACTGAGAAGCCGTTTTCTGAAGTTGCGAAATTTGATCAATTTTACGTCAGAGATAAAGGTAGTGATGCTTACAATCAAAAATAAATCATTTTAGCCCTTATTTTGCTCCGTAAACCATCTCTAAATATATTCCCGTAGGCCATCGTATACGATGACCGGGTAAATTTGTATTGGCTAGGCTTGAGTGAGAAGCCGTTTTCCGAAGTTGCAAAATTTGATCAATTTTACGTCGGAAATAAACGTAGTGCTGCTTCCGATCAAAAATAAATCACTTTAGCCCTTATTTTGCTCCGTAAACCATCTCTAAATATATTTCCGTAAGCCATCGTATACGATGACCGGGTAAATTTGTATAGGCTAGGCTGGACTGAGAAGCCGTTTTACGAATTAAGTTGCGAAATTTGATAAATTTTACGTCGGAAATAAACGTAGTGCTGCTTACGATCAAAACTAAATCATTTTAGCCCTTAATTTGTGTGGAACATTTTACTAGACAACACCTACATAATCGCGGACCCGATACGCAAAACATCTCGGCCAGTGCCTGGATGTCCCACAACATACCGTAACGTTCCGATACTAAGGACCCTCCGAAGGTAACGACCCCTCGAAAGTAACGTCAAAACTTTGTGGCTTCTAATAAATTTTTTAAAGTTTTTTCCAATTTGTTTTTTATTTTTTAAATAAACAAATTTTTAATTTTTTGACTCGCATGTGCTCCTGTAATTGTTGGCAACCGCCTTCTCTGTAAGTTTGGACGTGAACTGTATAGGTTACTCAGAGGCCGAAAGTTCTTGTTTATCAATTGCAGACCAGATGTTTTGAGCAGGGGATGTACTAATGCCTTTTTCCATTCGTCAGCGAAGTAAACATGCTCTAATGACATATTCCAGCCATCCTACTAATCACATGAAGTAACTCCTCAATACAAAGCAACAAGACGGATGACGGGAAGGGTTCCAGGGCACACCCATCTCATTTGCGAGAACAGAGGCGTTGGTACTGATGAGTTGGAAAAGACTTCTCCGCTAGAAGATTTGATAGACTCTTACTAGCCCCGAACAGCTTTGATTGGTCCGAACTATTTTTATCAATAAATTGCCTGTAATAAGGACATCTAGCTTCGTTCATCAGATGTATAACATAATTCCTCTTAACTTT